>NC_133647.1:85522424-85828322 GCF_009905375.1 Apium graveolens
CATGTAAAAATATATTAATGCACAAAAAATTAGCACATTTGAATGATCACAAATACATTTTTATAAGAAAATTAGCAATTTTGATTAAAAAAGTGAAATAATTAATAAAAAATAAAAATTATGAAATACACATGATCGAACCTTACGGATGAACCGACGCGGTAAAAACGAGCAAGTGTACCAAAAATTAAGCTATTTAAATAATAATAATCATGTTTTTATAAGATTTTTTTTAATTTAGGGGTTTTTAACCCCTAAACCCTAAATCCTAAAATTAAAAAATAATTAAAAAAATTAAATTATATAAAATTGACCACTTTGGGTCATAACCGACCACCTAAAAAAATGCGGGTTTTTTTTGTGAAAAATTAAAAACCCCGCCTAGAGCAAAACGACACCGTTTTGCATGCTGCACATGGTTCAAAGTTAAAACCGACCGACCTGGCGGTCGGTTTTAAGGGCCACGCGGTCGGTTTTAAGTCTGTTATAAATAAAAAATGGTTCACTTTTCTTTTCTCTATTTCTTTCTCTATCTCTCTATTTTCTCTCTATCTCTCTCTTACACTCAAAACTTCACTAAAATACTTCGATTCAATGGCGTTTAATTCACGAAGGAGCCCCAAATCATCTCTCATTGCCTCTGGTTTCACTCTCGATGTAAGATTTTCTTACGATTAAGCTATTTTTTACTCGATTGCATATATGTGTGTATGTGTATGTATTTTTTGTGTTTATTTATATGATTTGAAGTTAATTATATGTTTTTTGTGTTTGTTAAAGTATTATTCTCACTTAAATTGATGTATTTCACTTCAAATCAAACTTCATTGATTTTTCAGTTTTTATGTAAAGTTTTGCATGTAAAACATTCGCCGGTTATATCAATTTGTTTAATATAGGTTAAAGTCATAATTTTTGGGTGTTTCGTCGGTTTGTTTACTCTTTTTAGAAGTATAAATGTATTTTTAGGGTTAATTTTTAGGGGTTTGCTCTCGTTAACACATAAAAGTACTCAAAATGGATAATTCTCACTTAAATTGAATTTTTTCACTTCCAATTGAAGTTCATATGATTTTTCAGTTTTCATGTAAAATTTTGCATGTAAAAGATTCGTCGATTTTTTCAATTTGTTGAATATATGTATAAGTATAAATTTTAGGTTTTTCGTCGGTTTGTTTACGTTTAAGTAGAAGTATAAATGTATTTTTAGGGTTAATTTGGAGGGGTTTGCTCTTGTAAACATGATCCGTACTCGAAAATGATTAAATATTGCACTTTATATGTGAGTTTGGAACTTTAATTTGTTGTATATATAGATTAAGTTGATTTAATGGTTTAATTTGCGTAATTAAATAATGCTCTAATTAGTTGTGTTCATTTTTATCGTTAATTTGTGAAATGGATACGTTTATATGCATTTTATAAGCATTTTATGTGATTTTAATGCTTTTTTATGTGATTTTAAAATCATTTTCATGTAATGTGATTTACTAGCATATGTTTTATATGTAATGTGATTTAATATGCATTTTATGTGATTTTATATGCATTTTTAAGTGATTTTAAATGTATCGTTAAAATGTGAATTTATATGTATTTCCAAGTGATTTTAAATGCATTTTTATGTAATGTGATTTACTAATGCAAGTCGTTTCATCGATTTATTTGTTTTCATATTGGCTAATATATTTTTATTGTTTATTTTAGCATTTTTTTGCTTGGATGTTGACATTGGTTATGATAAGTCTTGTGGTGTTGGCAATGGCGAGAAAAGGGAAGGGAAAAGACAAGAAGCCGGAAAAATATAAGGGGAAGGCAAAGGCCTAGGGAAAGACCAAAGTCGCGAGTAAGAAGGCCAAGGACAAGGGTACAAAGGGAAAAGGAGGGAATTTGCATTTGCGGGATGAGCCGACGGATTCGGATTCAGACCCGAATGATCTGACTCGGCACATGACAAATACGGAGGAGCGAGAATGGCGAGGAAGGCGACCTCGATCACATTTGAGTGGCATATATGGAGAGAGACTGCCATTGAAGCCACATCGTATTGATATTTCCGATGGACAATAAGTTAAAAAGTTTATAAATTGCATTATTCCTATATGTTTATATTTTTGGTTCATTGTTCAATATTGTTATGTGAATTGTTAATGTTTATTGTTTTCTTTTGTTTAAATATAGTATTGAAGATGATACGGCTAAGAAAACGCCTTTTGCTATGATTCGGGAGAAGTGGCCTCTTGGGTGTTACACTTATACCGATATCGAAGAACGTCACTCGGGTTGGTTGAATGTAAGAGTCGAGGAGTTTCAAGTAAGTTATTTTTTTAATTGTCATTTATTTCTTGATTTTATGATGCATTTATCCTCGTTTTCTTTTTTTTGCAATTTTAGAAATATTATAGGCATCTTAAGGGGCAAAGTCGTTCAAAGGCCCGAAAAATTGTGGAAGATCACATTAAAGTGACGATAAAAAGGACTTTGAACTATCTTAAGAAGAGGGTGGAGCGAAAAGCAAGGGAGGAGGGCGTGAGCAAGTTGTCTCTGAAGCCGCCTTATTGGTCCGTTCCTTTTTGGAAGGACCTTTTGGAGTATTGGGAGAAGAACGAAGGACACTTGCACCGGTCATCGGTTGGATCCACCAACCGACAACAAGTTAAAAGATTGCATAGTGCCGGTGCAAGGTCATTCAATAAAGTTCGGGAGGTAATATTATTATATTCCATCACACACATATACATACACGTTCACCATATTTAATATAATAAACTAATTATTAGGACGTGCTAATATAAGTTGTTTAATATTTTGAAAGGTAATGACGAACAAAAACAAGAAAAAGCCGACGAGACTCGAGGTGTGGGATAAATGTCATAGAAAAGTTGGATCCGATCCGGAAAATCCCGTCTACACTACACCGGCCGTCATGCGTATTGCGGTAATTTTTATGTACTTTTATGACCATTTTATGTGATTTTAAATGCATCTTCAATAAGTGAATTTATATGTATTTTCATGTGATTTTAAATGCATTTTTATGTGTTTTTATATGCATTTTTATGTGATTTTAAATGCATATTTAATAAGTGAATTTATATGTATTTTCATGTGATTTTATATGCATTTTTATATGATTTTAAATGCATCTTTAATATATTATTTTATATGTATTTAATGTGATTTTAAATGCATTTTTATGTGATTTTATATGTATTTTTATGTGATTTTAAATGCACCTTTAATATGTAATTTTATATGTATTTTAATGTGATTTTAAATACATTTTTATGTGATTTTATATGCATCTTTAATATGTGATTTTATATGTATTTTAATGTGATTTTAAATGCATTTTTATGTAATTTTATATGTATTTTTATGTGATTTTAAATGAGGGTTAATATGTGATTTTATATGTATTTATGTGATTTTAAATACATTTTTATATGTGATTTTATATGCATTTTCATGTGATTTTAAATGCATCGTTAATATGTGATTTTATATGTATTTATGTGATTTTAAATACATTTTTATATGTCATTTTATATGTATTTTTATTTGATTTTAAATGCATCGTTAATTGTTTTAAATGAATTTGTAGGAACGATATGCCGCCATTCTCGAGCGCATGCCCGTGGAGGTTAACAAACGGGTGATCGGGATGAGCCGTGGGATTGGTGGATGGAAGCCTTGGAGGTCCCCCAAGGTACAAAGCCGAAAAAGAATTATGTGGTGGGGTTCCCCAATGCTCGAGCCACCGATCTCTTGCCTACACTTGCTACCCGGTACCGAGATTCCACACGGAATGAAGCCGGCTCATCCTCATCCGCTCCGAGACAACGTGAAGCCATCCCCGACAATGTATATCTTGCCATCGTGAGGAATGTGCTTACGGAGATCTGTGCTAATCCAAATCGGTTTGCTCACCAACTTTCCGATGTGGAAATAGCTACATTCGCACGTACCGCTCTCGAGGCCTCGGATCCATCCTCCGATCCTAGCCAAAGGTTGCAATGGAATAACCTTATCGGTGGCGAGATCATGCATATCGTGGGCTCCTTGATTGAAGATATCGTCCAAAAGACGGAAGCTCGTGTTGCGGAGGTATAATTTTTTACCTTCTTGTTTATTTATTTGTTTTCATTCACATGTAAATTTTGTTTCTTCTTTTTAACTAGTTTAATTAAACTTGTGTATCTTGGAAAACAATCGGCGTGCTATGGAAGTCGATAAGGATTACACGTCCGAGGATGAGACCTCCGATGATGAGAACTTTGATGATGACGGCGGTGATGGTGGCGGTGATGGCGGCGGTGATGACGGCGGTGATGGTGGCGGTGATGGCGGTGGATCGTCCGATGTTGATTTGTCGGATTAGTTTACATTGATCGGTTTTAAGACTATTGTAATTTGATGGTTATGGGATTTAATATAATACGTTGTGATGGTTTGATACTTTGTCGGTTATTTAGGATTGCTTATAATGATGTAATGATATGGTTTAATCCTCCGGTTATCGGAGTTTGTGAATGTTTGTGTTGGATTTAATTACTATGGTTTAATTATGAAATTTACTAGTTTTTGCGAATGATTTTGAGTAGTATAGTTTAATGATTATCATTGTTTTTTGTTTTGGTTGTTTGGTTGTGATTGGATTGGATTTGTGTATTGATTTGGTTTGGTATACGGGGGTTGCAGAAAAACCTGCAATTTTTTTTAAAATCAGACTTTAAAACCGACCGACAATAGGCATAACCGACCACTTTTGACCATTACAAAACCCAAAAAACCGACCGTCAATGGACATAACCGACCACCTTCTTCATAAAACCGACCGTCTTCTTTAGAGGGTGGTCGGTTTTAGGACGGTCGGTTATGACATTTAAGTTAGCCTCTGAAATAAAATCGACCGATGTGCACACTTTGACCACGGTCGGTTATGAGTTCCAGTCAACTTTTTAAAAATAGACATAACCAACCACCTACGGTCGGTTATGACTCAGTGACGTGGCAACACGTGTGCACACGTGTTGCCACGTGTACACAGTGACCCCACATTTGAATAAAATGCCCAGGCACTTAAACGACCACTATGTTGGTCAGTTATGAGGGTTAAACCCGATCAAAAGTCATAACCGACCAGGCTAAAACCGACCATGCCCTGTGGTCGGTTATGACTATTTTAACCGACCGTGTTGCCTCTTAACCGACCGTTTTTGACGGTCGGTTTTGTCCTATTTTCTTGTAGTGCAAAAGGACGTGACTGATTGTATAATTAGTCAAGTGGTCATAATAATTTGTTTTAAAGTAAATATATAGATATATAATAATATTAGTATAAAACGGTCAATCAATCAATCGTAACCAATAATATTAATATATAGACAAATAATAATATTAGTATGTATGAAGATACTGTTTTCTCAAAATACCCTCGGCTTGTGTGTGTATACAAATATGTGTGTTCTAAGTAAACAATGATCCATATGCAACAATAAATAATGATACAATACCTCAGCCATGGTTTTCTTCACATGGGACTTACCGTAAAAAACTCTGTTTATTGGTTCATTGTCGTAAACCCGTTCTACTTCTCATTTTACACTCATTTTAATGACTCAAACTCAATATTTCTCTTGGAGATTGTTATGCCCAAAATTTGGTATAAACTTTATTCGGGTCAAAACCGGGTCAATTGGTCAGAATTGGGATGTCGGTGCCTAAAATTAAGGAAAAGATAGGTATGGGGAGGCGCGCCCTTACGCATACGAAAAGAGTAATGCGGGCGCCTTACATAATCAAGGCGCGCCCTCGTTGGTGAAGGAGGCGCGCCCTATTGATATATGAAGAAAGTAATTCAACTGATTCTTAGAGCTATCCCCTAAGGTATTAGGGCGCGCCCTAAGTGAGAAACATAGCTTGGATGGGACTTCAACATGGTTGCTTGGCCAAGTTCTTTGGAAGATTCAAGGAAGAAGGAGATTATTATTACTAACCTATTTGATGCAGGTACTCTATTGAAGAACTCCTTCCTGTAGCATATCTACAGGAAAGGCGGTGTCCGTGGTCAGAGACCTCCAGGGGTATGCCTGGACTGAAGGCCTCCTCCTGTAGTCAATGGGTGTCCTCATTGGGGATGTGGGGTGACATCTGGTGTGTGCTTTGGGAGCTCTGTCTCTGTAGTCAACGGGTGTCCTCGTTGGGAGACTTTGGAGTATCCTGCACTTTGCACCCAAAAGTTTGGGATCACTTGTCCTGCAATCTGGTAGGGGCTCCTTATCGGGGGACAAGGATGCATCCAATATTTGGGGTGAACCACGGCTATACCTGCGTCCGCGGACTAGAGAAACAGCTGGTAGCAGAAGGTTATCCTTGGCCAGGGAGATACCTTATCCGTGAAGTCTCGAAGCCGCGGACGAGCCTTGGGCCTTTGTGGTTGGGCCTCATCGGCGGACATTCCTAAAGCTAGTAGAAGACGATTTCCATTAGGTTTCCTACTGGGCCTCGGGATAAGAAATCTAAGCCCATTAGGTTTCTTGTTCCCCAAGAACTACGTGGGCTTGATCCCCTATAAATAGGGGTACGTAGGCAAATTGCAAGGGGTCAGAAGCGAGAGCGCAAAGGAACCACCACTAACCCTAAGCAATCTCAGCCCCCAATAATCATCACCACCAAACACTGTTCATCTTTTCCGATGAATACTGTTCATCGGATTCATCGGTAACTGTTCACGTTTCCGACGAAGAACTGTCATCACAGATCTTGTTTCCGGCTACTAACCTCAAGTTTTGTTGTTCCCAAATTCCTCCGTCACCAAATTGGCGCTAGAAGGAGGGCTAATCAAGATCAAAATCTCAGGAGGAAGAGATGTCTCGTCACGATGAAGGTTCTTTGACGCAAGAATTGAAGGATAGCCACGGAGGAGTTGCATATAACGGCCACGAAGGAGATCCATGAATAACTCGAGATCCGTGAATAACTGTTTTCGGCAGGGGGGTCGAAGAAGATTTGGGTGTAATATCCGTGACCACGAGGGAGATTCATGGATGATGATATCCATCCGTGGAGGTTGAAGTTTGCAGCTATAGCCACGAAGGAGCGAAGTTGGATGGAAAATTCGGATTTGATGGATTAAGCGATTTGCTTACACTGTTTGGGCCGTAACTCGAGTTCCGTAAGTCAGATTTGAACGATCTTACAGTCTACGTGAAGTTTGTTGAATTCTCTTTAATTCGGAGATGATATGATTATGAGAATAAAAGTTGAGCAGTCCGAAAACAGAGAAAAACAGTAGCTGCGAATTTTTCCAAAAAATCCTATTTGGTTTAGAAGATTGGGAGAACCCTATTTGGTTTAGAGGATTGGGAGAAGCCTATTTGGTTTGGAAGATTGGGAGAAACCTATTTGGTATTGAAGATTGGAGTATCCTATTATAATTAGATGATTGGAGTATCCTATTCTAATTAGAAGATTGAAGAATCTTATTCCATTAAGGAGATTGGAGAATCCTATTCCAACAAGAAGACTGAAGAATCCTATTTGATTTAGAATATTTAAGAACACTATTCAGTTTAGAGGACTTAACCAGGAGCAAATCTGAGGAGGATCGGGAGGAGAACACTTCAAGAAGAAGGCATTACTACCATGAGCTAGTCATCGTTGTTAAGATGATTCCACGAGGTAACACTCGACTAGTTTTGTTGTGTTTTCCGTTAATTGTTTCTAGGACTTGTGCAGGAAGAATATTGTGAAAGAGATTTAGCACGGAGGAGACCCCCACAAACACTTCGAACGCGCCTTGATGATGATATTTGAGGCCCAGGAGACTTCTAACATATTTCAGGAGAGTTCGTTGATTGGACACGTCCGTCCCTCTAGGACGAGTCCTCCAGGTAACATTTATAGTTCCATATTAATTGTATTTCTTGCAGGTAGGAAATCTTATCTGGGAAAAATCTCATGATTTGTGAAGCACAGTATCACAATCTATTAAGGCGCGCCCTCTGCATGTGAAACATTCAGTGGAAAATTTCCCTCCCAGGGCGCGCCCTCAGAAGAAAAATGGAAGCTTTCAATGAAGATGTCTTGATGATCAGATGAGTCATAGTCAGTACTTGAAGAATGGCTCGACTAGAACTAATTTCTTGTCTTTCAAGACGCGCCCTTTCTTTAAGGCGCGCCCTCAGAGAAATATTGAGAGTGAGATGCCCTTTATTGGATGACACTTCGTGAGATGCCCAAGAGATGTTTCTACATGAGATGGTTTCGGCATCCCTTGAGCTTTGGAGAAGATAGAAGCCTCCTAAGAATATTGATCTTTGATTTGGTTTAATTACATGAAGATTCTGTAGAAGACCCTTGTCGAGGTAGATGCTCTTGTTACAGTGGACACGCCCTCTAAGGATGATTTCTCTTGTCGAGGTAGATGCTCCTGTTACAGTAGACGTGCCCTCGACAAGATGATTTCCCTTATCGAGGTAGATGCTCCTGTTACAGTGGACGCGCCCTCGACAAGATGATTTCCCTTGTCGAGGTAGATGCTCCTGTTACAGTGGACGCGCCCTCGACAAGATGATTTCCCTTGTCGAGGTAGATGCTCCTATTACAGTGGACGCACCCTCGACAAGATGATTTCCCTTGTCGAGGTAGATGCTCCTGTTACAGTGGACGCGCCCTCCAAGGATGATTTCCCTTGTCGAGGTAGATGCTCCTGTTACAGTGGACGCGCCCTCGACAAGATGATTTTCTTTGTCAAGGTAGATGCTCCTCTGACAGAGGACGCGCCCTCGGCAAGATGATTTCCCTTGTCGAGGTAGATGCGTCTCTTCCAGTAGATGCGCCCTCCAAAAATGAATACCCTTATCGAGGTAGACGCGTCTCTTACAGAGGAAGCTCCCTCCAAGGATGATTACCTTTATCAAGGTAGACACGCCTTATATAAAGGACGCGCCCTCCAAGGATGAACACCTTTTTTGAGCAAAATGCTCCTCGTAAAGAGGACGCGCCCTCTTATTCACAGATAATTTTATTTGAGGAAGACGCCGCCACTATAAAGGGCGCGCCCTCTAAAAGTATATGATTATAAAAAATCGTAAAGGTTTTGACTTTGAGTTAAAATGAATCACATTATTTGTGGAAAAGACGAGATCAACGATTTAGAGTTATGATTTGACAAGGAGAAAGAAATCAAACATGGAATGGTATTGTGTTGTTCATGGAAGGATCACTTTCACCAACAAAACACGTCCTCCTTTCATCAAAGATTATTTATTATTTGAAGATCAGAGAACTGGTCTTTTATTCTGGTTATGCCTTCCCTTAGAGAGCGCCCTCTAATGATGACCCTTTCTGTTTAAGGCGCGCCTATAGGAAACCAATATTAGGATGAAAAAGTTGGAAGAAACCCTCAAACCTTTGTTAAAAGGATTATTCTTTTCCAAGGTACGCGAGGTGCAATCTTTTGTACGATTTCTCTTGTTTCTTACGCCGAGTTAGCTCATGTAAGCTTAAAGATGTGGTGCATAAGTGGTAAACCTCCCTAGATAAACCAAAGGTTAAAGTCACTAAGAAGAGAAGCGGTAGAGAGTGAAAGATGTTACGTTGTGTGGTGTGAAGATGTTGTCTAGATTCATGAAGCGCGCCTTTATCTGGGGTGCGCCCTTTCATGTTCAAAAAAGAAATAGAGCAGGATGAAGAAAGAGGAATGAATAAGTTCGTAAGGGCATACCCTCAATTTTGTAGATGCTCATACAAATTTTTCAAGTTTTCTAGGGGGGTTGAAAATTCCAATCCCATTTTCAATGGCATATGGAATTTGGGGGGTAGTTGTTATGCCCAAAATTTGGTATAAACTTTATTCGGGTCAAAACCGGGTCAATTGGTCAGAATTGGGATGTCGGTGCCTAAAATTAAGGAAAAGATAAGGCATCTATTTTACTATAAAGGAAGAAGGCGCGCCCTACAGGTATGGGGAGGCGCGCCCTTATGCATACAAAAAGTGTAATGCGGGCGCCTTACATAATCAAGGCGCGCCCTCGTTGGTGAAGGAGGCGCGCCCTATTGATATATGAAGAAAGTAATTCAACTGATTCTTAGAGCTATCCCCTAAGGTATTAGGGTGCGCCCTAAGTGAGAAACATGGCTTGGATGGAACTTCAACATGGTTGCTTGTCCAAGTTCTTTGGAAGATTCAAGGAAGAAGGAGATTATTATTACTAGCCTATTTGATGCAGGTACTCTATTGAAGAACTCCTTCCTGTAGCATATCTACAGGAAAGGCGGTGTTCGTGGTCAGAGACCTCCAGGGGTATGCCTGGACTGAAGGCCTCCTCATGTAGTCAATGGGTGTCCTCATTAGGGATGTGGGGTGAAATCTGGTGTGTGCTTTGGGAGCTCTATCTCTGTAGTCAACGGGTGTCCTCGTTGGGAGACTTTGGAGTATCCTGCACTTTGCAGCCAAAAGCTTGGGATCACTTGTCCTGCAATCTGGTAGGGGCTCCTTATCGGGGGACAAGGATGCGTCCAACATTTGGGGTGAACCACGGCTATACCTGCGTCCGCGGACTAGAGAAACAGCTGGTAGCGGAGGGTTATCCTTGGCCAGTGAAATGCCTTATCCGTGAAGTCTCGAAGCCGCGGACGAGCCTTGGGCCTTTGTGGTTGGGCCTCATCGGCGGACATTCCTAAAGCTAGTAGAAGACGATTTCCAGTAGATTTCCTACTGGGCCTCGGGATAAGAAATTTAAGCCCATTAGGTTTCTTGTTCCCCAAGAACTACGTGGGCTTGATCCCCTATAAATAGGGGTAAGTAGGCAAATTGCAAGGGGTCAGAAGCGAGAGCGCAAAGGAGCCACCACTAACCCTAAGCAATCTCAACACCAATAATCATCACCACCAAACACTGTTCATCTTTTCCGACGAATACTGTTCATCGGATTCATCGGTTACTGTTCACGTTTCCGACGAAGAACTGTCATCACAGATCTTGTTTCCGGCTACTAACCTAAGTTTTGTTGTTCCAAAATTCCTCCGTCAACAGAGATCACTCTCCAAACAAAAAATTTGAATTACCACAAACCTGTCCAAAAAACTTTTCTGTTGAGAAGAGCAAAATATTAGTATAAAACGGTGTTTATATAAATAATTTTATATAGTAAAGTGGTCAGTAAGAGACCCAGTGGCCGGGGACATACGTGCTATTTGCAGTATTCCTGTCCCTCCTAGTGATTGGTTAGGGCTTGATGATCTTTAGCAAACTAATGAACTTATATATGGGTCGTGCTATCATTTTAAGATATGGCTTCTCTTTCTCTCTGCCTAGCTAGCTTGCCCACTTTGATCATGTTTTAACACATTTTTATGAATGCTTCTGACCGTGTAACATTCACATATCTAGCTACTCAATATTGCTAACTTTGGTGAACAAAATCAGACATGGCTGATGAGCAAGACAGATTGCTTCCGATTGCTAACGTGGGCCGGATAATGAAACAGATCCTCCCACCAAGTGCCAAGGTTTCCAAAGAAGCAAAACAAAGAATGCAAGAATGTGCATCTGAGTTCATAAGTTTTGTCACTTGTGAGGCATCTGACAGGTGTCACAAGGAGAATCGGAAGACCGTTAATGGAGATGATATCTATTGGGCTTTGTGTTCATTAGGTTTAGATAATCATGCTGAGGCTACAGGAAAATACTTGCATAAATATAGGGTGTTTGAGAGTGAGAGAGCCCTCCGAAACAAAGCCTCCACTATTACTGATCAAGGGAATAGTGAATCATCAAACTCTGAGAAGCTTCGGCCTACCAATAAACCAAGTAATTCATTAGAGATTACAGTTATGGATCGACAGTAATCGTTTAGCACAAGGGAAACTTCTTAGGTACTTTAGTTCAGTGTTTACTTTCTTTATAGTAGTTTAATTTGAGAAAAATGGTGAACAAGAGCTCGCACAGCTGGTTTCGCTAAGTTTCTGCCTCAAATCTGCTCAAGTGTAACGAATCACAGTGGATCTAGGTTTCCTCAAACCTAATGGAAAAAGATGGATTCAGAATATATTCAGTAGCTTATTTGGGAGTTGGCTTCATAGATATCCCAGCTGAGAGTCTACAGTATAGACTTTTCCGAATTAGCCCTTTAATTCAAATATCCATCAACTCAAATGAGGTAATTTGTGTGTGCATATCAAGCTTACATGTATGCTTTACAATTGTTTCTTATTTCTTCTTTTTGTTCGTTACCCAAGCCTTTCTATGTATAGTGGAAGGGCATCTTAAAATCTGCAACTCTTTTCGGAATTGGGTCCAGTTATGAACATTGTGTGCTTCATATATATATGGTCAAGTAATTGTAAAATGTATGAATGAATTACGCATATTATGAAGCTAGGATTATATATCATGGGAGTTGCATTCCTTAATAATTGTCACAATTTATAAATAATTCCTCTATAAGATGTACTAAAGAGATCTAATTTTCCCAGTTTCAAGATCTCATAAAATGTATAACAATTACAACAAATTTCTGGCCGGGTACCAAATGTTCATAGGATCGAGTTAATAGTTATTAGTTAGTGGTGTATGTCAAATTTGTGTCACTGATGAACAACATGGAATATGTACATGCATCATAAAATTGAACCCAACTTTTAAATTAAACACTCCCCCAGCAATGTACCCCAGCTTCACTCATATGATCATTCTAATTAATGTACTAGCTAATTACGAAGAACTTTCAAATTAGGTGTAGTATTATTTGTATCTTACAACTGGAAGTAGGTGTTTCGCCTGTCACATATGAATTGCTCAAAGGTCCGAACCTTGGAAATACTTGAGAAAGATAAATGTATATATATCAGACGTTTCGTTTTCTGAGTGCGTACGACCCTTATTTTCTCTAGCTTACTGGGGAACATCCTAGCGAGGTGGTTAAGCCTGATATATGTATTACTATATATCTTATCATATTTGCGTTCTGTTACTCTATATTTGGTAACTCAAAGATTCCACACTAAGTTAAAAATTAGACAGTAACAACAGTACACCGTCTGTCTGTCCGGCTCTCGAAACACAGTCTGAAATGGCATCTACAGCGCAGTGACTCGTAGTATATATATAGACTCCCCAATGTCGTTCTATGAATTGATAAATATATATAGTTCAACACATATGCTGAACAGATGATATTATAATTTTATTAATACGAAACCCCATTTGAACTTGATAGTGTTATCATATTATGTCTCTGATCCCTGGTTGAATGTCCTTACCCATGATAGATTGAATATTTACATACAATTATGCAAAGTGTGGGATCTCTCTTGTATAAGATATACTTAGAATTAGCAAAATAATATGACACTTGGAATTATTACTCTCTCGTCCCAATATGACCTATTTTTGACTTATATTTATAGGTATACATGTCATAAAATCAAATATCAACTAGACTTATACGTGTCAGAAAGTCAAACGTAGTACAATATATCTTAAACGACAAACTTATGGAATAATCCAATGTGGAGCAAGAACATTAGCTTGCAGCATGAACCATATGAACTAATGTTGACAGACTACACTCCAGATAGAACAAACTGTAATATGGGATCTTATATCTTTAAGTGTATATTATGACCACAGGTTCAGTACTTGTTAATTAGCCACCATGTATATAATCTGGGAGGTTCTATAACTTAAGTTGTTTAATTTTTTCAAGAAATCGTACAATCGTGCCGCATTAAAAGGATTTGTTTGCTAGATTTAAGAGTTAGTACTTCTGTCAGACTTGGAGTTTAAACATTTTAATCAACCTAGGGTTTCTGTAAATCTCTTTTGGGACCACTTCTCCAATAACTTCTTGCTGTGGAGTTGATAATGCGAATATAACTAACACTCATTAAAAAATTCGATATATGTATGTACATAGAGAATAAGTTACTGAAATACTATACAGTTGAGTTTTACTTCAGCAGTGTTCTTGCAGTAATCCTGTTCAGGGTGACAATTTAAACGGTTAAATATCAAAGTGGTTACTCAACTTAAGGTCATATATCAGTTTAATCATCAAATTTAACCGGGTATCATTTGGATCACTAAAGTAATAATAAATATCAAACAGATACCTCAAAATATGTGCTCGAGAATTAAAATTTATTTTATGGAGTTCTAAACATTTTTTTAAAATCTTATTACAACCAAATGAAAAGTTATGAATTCATAGTAGACTACTCGCTGACATCAGACTCTGTTCCAGCAAAGCATTCATGAAGCTAAACCGGTGTCAACAATTATAGTAATGAGGCTAACAAGAAGACAAAGAACAAGATATATGTTCTGCCTAAATATATACATATCAGTTCATAATCTATATATTTCAAGTTAAGGAATTGTGCATTTTACCAAATTGCAAGCATGTAGTTTATTTAAGAGCGTGTATAAACAAAATACACAACTTCCACTGACAAAACTATTGTTACAAAGCTCAAATTTACACTACTAAATTTTTTGAACTTGGAACAATGAAGAGTACCAAGAGATCCTGTATAATCGAAAACATACAATAACTTAGAGAGATCTTGGAGGTTTCTCTAGTACAGCAGAAAGAAAGACTTCATCTTTTGATTTCGGATATGTGATCCATTTATGTTTCTTATATCTGAACTGCAGAAACATGTACATATAATCATCAATATCCTTCTTTTTACAGAAGAAGCGATCAATCCACAACAAGCCACCTGGCCTTAGAATCCTGTCCCAGTCGAATAGAATGAAGTCCATCAGTTGAAAGTCGATCCATCCATCCATAAAACCTGTAGTGTGAATCAAGTCCATAGTATTATCAAAGAATGGAAGCCGTTGATTCAATGTCACATAGAGAGGAATCAAGCCTCTAAGTGCAATCATTTCGTTAAAAGGTGCCCCGAGATTTAGAGCAGTGGAGATAATTGTAACATTCTGTTCTCTCATCCGAGCAGCAAATGTTCCTGTGCCAACACCAAAATCTAGTCCTATCCGTATCTCAGCAGGCTTAATAGCCAACACATCTTTAATAAGGAAATCTACCACAAGTGAAGTATTAGCAATCCATTTAAGCTTTTCCTTCTCCATTTCAAAACACCCTGTACATTTTGAGTAACCTCTCTTAGGATTCTTGCTTGATAAGCACTCAAAGTTTCTACACTGATACTTGCTCCACCTTACATTTCCACCGTCTGGCAATCTCCATAAGGATTCATTAATAGGATAAGGCTTCTTATAGAGCTTAGACGCTCTAGTCAAGCACCGTCTTCGTGGAAGAGGATCACATCCATTAATCATAAGCTTTTGCGCAAGATTCCAATCATCTTTACAGTAAGATGCAATGTCATAGTCCATGTACTCTTCCAACTCCTCCTTCATTAAAACACAAGCATGTCCGATTGTATTGTATATCTTCTCTGTTCCATATATATTAATCTTCCCAATCCTATTCTCTTTGGGGGATATATACTTCCGAATTTCCTCAATTATAAAAGCATTAATCAAAGGTTCTTCTCTTATTGTAGTGTTCCCTATCCCTTCAACTTTAGGCAGTCGAATTTGCCTAAGAGCAATATGAGCACTATAAAGAGGTTGAATCACCTCCTCTTCTAGAAACTTCTTGTACTCCAATTTAGAAATTGATCCTCCATTTGAAGCTTCTCTATTTTTATCAATCAGATTCACAGTTGCCTCAACCTTATCTTGCAAAACTTCCAGCTTTCCAAGTACTTCACCGACACGAGCAGACAGAGCTTGAACGTCGAAACCCTCAATGCCATCGCTTCGGCCATAAAATTGCCTACATATGTCTTCATTTTTCAAAAAAAACCCAGCAGAATAAAACCTAAATAGACTAGACATGCTCACAATTATAACCAAGCCTCCCAATATAAATTGAAGTAAACCCATTATTCTACTAAACCTCCACTTTGGAAAACAAAACCTTCCCATCCTTAACTCTAAAATGTAACCACTGCCTACAACCTCTAGCAAACACCAAACAAAAAACACACACTAGTTCACACATGCAAATCTGATATTAAACAGCAGAGATACACAACATCATAACACAATCATAAAGAAAGTTTTCTCGAAACTTGTATATACAAGGTGATCATGTTCCAAAAATATACAAGAGAGACTTGAATAATCTTTAAAATCAAGTAAAGATTAATGAGATACTACAATCAAGAATTGAAATTAAAATAGAACTCACAATATTTAAGAAGCCACCTTTATAGGCTCTAAATTGATGATTAAAAAACTGGGCACTTACTCAAAGTAATACCAAAAATTTATAAAACTCAGAACTGATCTCAATTTTAATGCTACAAGGGGGCATGAGTATCTTGCTTTGTGATGAAGCTTTCAATCGTGAAGTTTAAGCTTAGCCCACGTAAAAATTCATGGTTTTGAGTCAGAATTGCTCAAGACTAAAAAATGTGACACCCGTTATATACGGAGTAATACATGTGGGCGGCCTACTCTTTAATGCATTTCAATAGTTGACTACGAAAATTTGTAGCTAGTTGAGATTTTCGATGAGAGATCGGCTGTAGATTGCAATAACCCCAAACATTTTTTTTTATTGGATTTGAGTGGTAAAAGTTATGACCTTAATTGTCTATATGTCAGCAGTCCTTTTTTAAATACTTTTACCATTGAAAATGTTAAACTTATTTAATTGGTTCCACTTATTATTTACACATTTTTCCATTTATATCTGTAGTTGGATTGTGCACTGTCCAGTAGTAATTCAATGATTCAGATTGTTTCACTTTGATGGGTTTCGAATGCTGAGGGATAAGCGGAGGGCTGTCGATATATATATATATATATATATATATATATATATATATATATATATATATATATATATATATATATATATATTAGGGAATGCAGGGGAAGAAGTTTTGGCATCAGGAGTGGGCTATAATTCGGGTCGATCGGCCGAGTGTCGAGCCGTGCATAATTTGAGCCGACCGAACCGGCTCGTTTAACTAATTGAACCAAAATCTTTACCCGAACTCAACTTGTTTAATTTCACGAGTCGAGTCGAGTCGAGTCGGCTCGTATAGCTAAACGAGTCGGTTTTAACTAGTCGGGCGATCCAGCTCGTTTGATTTTACACTTAATTGATTCTAAACCTCTACCCGAATTTAGCTCGTTTAATTTCACGAGTCGAGTCGAGCCGACTCGGGTAATTAAACGAGACGAAACTTTTACCCGAACTCGGCTCGTTTAACTAAATGAGCCGAGTCGAGCCCAGCTAAACGAGTTCGAGCTGGGCGAATTCGCGAGCCGTCCGACTCGAATTACAGCCTTAATTGGGACTATTTGATTGATAAGTTATTTTTAAACGGTGAGCCTGACATGGTGGAAGAATGTTTTAATCGCAGGAAAGGAATGCAGATAGTTAAGAGCAAGTTTAGTAAATGCTTTATAAATATAATAAAATATTATGTGCTAGTGTTAAGACAAATTTGTTATACATCTATTTCAACAATATGCCTTATATTTGTGTTTTATTACTAAAATAATAATATATATGAATTATAATGAGGGAAAGTAAATGATGAGAGGAGAGAGATGGGTAAAAAGGGAGGGAAATAATTTTTTAATTGAAATAAATAAGATAGAGCATGCTTAGAGTAAGTCCAAGAGTGCCCTAAGAGCAAGTTCAAGAGTGTCCTAATAGATGCCTTAAAAATATTATAAAATATGATGTCCTAGTAATTTAGGACAATATTCTCATGTATGCACTCCAACAACAATGCCTTATAGTTGTGTTTTATCATTAAAATAATATTATATTTGAATTATATTTGGAGGGAATGAAAAAGATGAGAGAGAAGATATGTGTAAAAAATAGGGAAGCAAATTTTTTATTGAAAAAATTGATATAAGGCGTCCCTAGTATAGCCTTAAAAATGAGGCATTTGATGGATGTCCTAGTGTTTTAAGATATCACTAGGACATTGTTGAAGTATCTAATTAATCAAAATGCCTCAAATTATAGTTTAGGACAACAATTTAAGGCACTATTGGACTTGCTCTAAAAACTTGTCCTAAATTAAAATTTGAGGCACTTTGGATAAAAATATGCTCCAACAATGTCCTAGTGGTGTCTTAAAACACTAGAATATTCATCATGTGCCTCATTTTTAAAGCACCACTAAGCATGCTCTATCTCATTTATTTCAATCAAAAAATTATTTATCTCCTTTTTTATACATTTCTCTCCTCTCATCATTTACTTTGCCTCCTCATTATAATTTAAATATATTATTATTTTAGTAATAAGACACAAATATAAGGCACATTGTTGAAGTTGATATACAATAAAATTGTATATATTTTATGATATTTATAAGGCATTTAGTAGGCTTTTAAAAATGAGGCACATGATAAATATCTCAGTGTTTTAAAGCAACACTGAGATTATTGTTGGAGCACTCTTTTCTCCAGAATGCCTCGAATTTTAATTTAGGATAAGTTTTTAAGGCACTATTATACTTGCTTTAAAATTTAGAAAAAGTTTTGTCCATGTTCTCACAATGTGGGTAGAGGGTTTGATGCCAACCGGCAAACTATTGTTCTTGATAATCGAGTTGGGATTCATAGTTATGGTTTGAGACGACGAAACTCTGGCACAACATACATTTTCAAATCTTTAACATAAAGATCTACTTTCGTGTTGCAGATCTAAACAGTCTAATGTGTGTTACTACGACCTTTTAAATCAGTGGATCAACTTAACTTAAAACTGCGGGATGGTGCTTGCTCTCATACTCTGCAGTTTGTCCTTGCTCTGTATATCTTGGGGATGGGGACCCCAAAGTGATTAACAACCATAAACTGGTGTAATTAATTAGTATGACATATGTGATCGGCTGACCAAACCTATTAATTTCAGGTGTTATTAGATAGATTATGTAAGTTGCAAGAGACAGAGGCCTAGAACCGTTGGTCAGATCATCCAATTGAGCTTAATGAAAATGCTAAGAGTCTATTAACTAATATTATCAAGTTCCATATCCCAGAACATTATTTCTGATTGCATTGCCAGCTGGTTTTGGCCAATGACAAATGAAAGGCAAAACTGTGCATTCAGCTCTGGAACACAATACTTACCCACTGCCACTCTCGTCCACTATTTACCAATCCCGTCCACTATTCTAGAACACAATACAGCCAAATGTATTTTCTCTGTTTCTATTTAGATAATGCTTGACACACTAACCAACACACTTGCAGCCGCGTATTCACTCCTCCATCACAGATAGTGCCCGGTTCAACTCATCATTAGCCGCTTTTAGCAGTTCCTCCTCAACTTCATAGGAAGGCAGAACCAAAAACATTCCCCCTTCAACTTTCTCAAACTTGCACAACTCTAGAAATTTAAAGCCATCTTGAACGTAACCAAGTCTTTTCTGTTATTCAGAAAAGAAATTAGAAGATGAAAATAAAAGACAAAACATTGATTTTAAACAGGATAAGTACAAGTCTACGAGTGAAAGTTCAATTATATTATGATTCAATTGTGTGCTTCGAATTAAACTCTTGATAGGAATTGAGTTTCTTTTAAGAAATTATGCTATGGAAAGAAAATCATACTATCAAATATAAAAACAAATTTTATCACATTTGATGCCAGCTTATTAAGAGCATGCATAACCTACAGAAAGAACAAAGAAACAGAAATAAAATCTCACCTCGATGGTACTGATCCTAATTTTGAGAAATTTTTCCTCAGCAGGGTGCTCAGCAACATTCTTCACAATCGTGACAAGGGTCTTGAGAGCTCTTTGTTGTTGCTCATCAAACTAGCAAATAAATAATTAATTACAACATCAATTACATAAAGAATTCAATGTGCATGATTTGCTTGTCTAAGGAATTTCAGAACAGATCCTCTTTCCTCTAATATAATTTTGCCATTCTATTATACAATATTTTGATTTGTTATACAGAATGAGATTTATTTGGTATGCATCTCGGCATCTGTTCATTTGTTATATATAGGGGCAAATGTGCCCCCCCCCCAGTCCACCACCCTTTGGCGGTGCCTCTATGCACATGGCATGTGACTGTCACATTTACTAGGAAAAAACTTGATTAACTAAATAGAGTTTTGTAAATACATAGCAAAGAAGGCAATCATATCAAACGAAATGTGCACACTTGCAGTTCCTTTATCTGATTTTGAACATGAAATCCTAAATTTCTAACACACACTACACTGAAAATATTATATAAAATTAAATTAAATTACCCCCACGACCTTCCGGGAAGAGGGGAGGGGTAAGGATTCTCTTTTTCATATAATAAACTGCATACCCTAACTATTTGCAAATTCTAGAGTTTATTCTTGTTAGTATAATATCATATTTTAAGTATAGTGTTATCTATGTATTATGAGGAGCCAAGAACTAACCAAACTTACAGAAGAAGAACTAATGGGTTCCACATTATTTACACTGATTAGTCAATACATTGACATGGATAATTTATTTTAGCTCATTAGGTTATTTATCAATATCGTTCGCTCTGTCCCAAAGCTTATATTTATTCTATCTAAAATTTGTTACTGTTTAAAAAGCAATTTCAAATTTAATACAAGTACTCGGTAAAGCTTGAAAAATTACAAACCAACTGATTGTTGTCTTCCAACATTCATCAAGTATCAGCCAAATTTTGAACAAAAAATCAGAACAAGATATAGTTTTGTACCTTCAGGCTCTGTTTGATTGAATCTAAGCACGATCGCATATTTAGTTTCTTGTTCAAAAGCCTGGTCTGCGACCTGACTTCCTGTACATATAATTTCACATATTTAAGACGAAAACACATAGTAACTTTTATAGAACTGCTATATAAGAGGCAACAACGATGCATATTGAACAATCAACGTTTAACATATATATGCAACACTTCTCTACAAGCCAACCATTACTTAAGCTCTCACAAAAAACAAATTTCCCAAACTCCAAATTTACTACACAGACCTTCATTCCCTGGAATCAACTGTGAAAGTTTAAATCTATGTAATTCACCATTTTCTTCGACTATTTTAAATTTGTTTTGAAGAGTAGGACAATAAAAATAAATAGCAATTATAATTCCGTTTTGTGGAACTGATAAAGCAATATTTACAGTCCCTGTAAATAAAAATCATAATAAAATTATCATATTTTAAATTCATCAGTCCAAATGTATGATGCATTCTTAAGAAATATTTTTTAAATTCATTCTGTAATATTGTTGACTCCAGCAACCAGAATTCGCTGCCTCTACTATTGTAAATATCATTCCTCATTCTAAACAATAGCATTTAAACCAAAAAATTTGAAAATATTTTAAATTATCCTGCATTAAGACCTTGAAGTGACCCTGACATTAAACCTTTAGATTATCAACTTATCTCAAGTTATAAAAAATTCCCTTCGTTCTGAATTCAGTGATCCAATTAAGTTTATAACTTTAAGCAGAATATAGAACCCATGTGATTTCTTATGATAAACACGGGCTAGCTATCGACATCCACTGATAAACAATACAGTAATGCTAAGCTATCTTCAGGAAACATAAAGAAAGAGACTATACTTAGCAAATGGAAACATTTGACTTCCAAGGGATGGTAAATGTAACGAGAATTCTTTCCTGAACCTTGCCATGGCTTTAAATAAGGGGAACAGGTTGCAAAAATAAAAACGCTATCAGAAAAGTAGAGGAATCATTTTATTGAACCGAAAAAATGAAATAACGGGGGAATTAAAAGACATATGCTTTAGCATATTTCTTAACAAAAATGATTATATAAATCTACTAAATGTCACAAACCACGAACTTCTAACCTGTCTCAGTGAAGTACCTGAGAAAAAAGATTTTCACGACTTCAAAAAAAATCCTAATTAGTAATTAGTTATGTTCTAGCTTGTCATAGAGATTTTTTAGAGTAATCACAAGTTAAAGGAAAAGACTTGAATAATAATTCACGAAGCAAGTGTTGTATATTGTCGATACTAACTGCCAGTATAGTCCAAGAAGGCATTGGGGTTTCGCTTGCCCATAATGGGTAATATATGGTTGATGTCTCCTGTTACTTCATAAGTAGTTTGAATTGGTCACTAGTTGATTTACAAGGGAAAGATAAGAAGGAAAGAACTAATATTTACCTTTTCTAACGCTATTCTGAGTTGCTCGTCTCTCTGTTTCATAGCAGCCTCAATTTTAGCAAGATATTCTTGAACAAGTCGATCACGTTTAGCTTCTGTGTCTTCATACTCAGTGTGGCCAGTCTTCTTCTTATGCAACTCCAATGCCTGCACAATATTGATGAAACAATTCAGTTATTTTCACTATTTTTCTATAATACAAATTCTAAAGGTTCATATAAAAATCCTATACAACTTAAAACCACAATGATTGACAACTAATCTTTAACGAACCAAAATATATCCAAGCTATAAACCAAATATAAATCTCCGTGACATTAGCATAACCTATGGTCACAACCAGTTTTTTGTGTATAGGATCTTTACTTGATAGTATTTAATCGAACATCTTTAACATTAATCAATTAAAACAGAGAGAAGGAGTGAGTTTCTAGACATCACTACGAAGAACTCCTCTGTAGTTCCACATGAAAAAATCAATTAAATTTATTATTCTGATTGGGCGTTTAAAAAACTTAAACAATATCGAATGCAAAATAAAAAAAAATTGTCATACGTAAGAACAACCATATAGGGTGAATAAATATTACCATTGGAGAATTGCAATGAGTGGGACAAGAGCAACAATGTTGATCGATAAAGAAATCATCAGAAAGAATAAAGTTGGTGTGACAATAATCCTTTGCATGTTCCTCCGCCTTGCCCACAGTGTTGGATAAAAAACCGCACTCTCCGCACTGCAACTTATCGTTCTCCATAACTTGCCTCTTTCTCTCCTCTCTTGCGCATCTCTCTCTGTACATGACTTCTTTTTTATAAATACCTTTAAGTAAATAATCCATGATAGCTGTATGTGCAACTAGGTCTTGGAGTTAAATCTGTATCAATTAGGGTTTATATATAATTAGGTTTTATGTGTACGCTCGGCCCACTCAATTCCAGACTAGATTTCATCAAACACTCGGCCTTCAGGGCTCTTTAGAATATGTTAAAAACGGAATTTGGGTGTCCCTACTTAGCAAGTCACTTTATAAATACCAGTGTGTACAACCTGCAATATTTTTTTAATATTATATACTTTTTTATATATAAACTGAATTGCAATATTTAAAATGCGGAATCTATTTATTATATTCTTTTATATGATTTGATTCGATAATAATACATATACACATATATTTGTAAAACAATCTAATGGTTCGTATTAAATTGGCAATACATAGACATAACTATCAAAAATTCGGATAAAATCCCCATTATGCATATTATATAATAAGGATATAATTTGATTTTCTTATTTAAAGGTATTTAAATTTGAAAAAAATATTAAACTAAAATATATAGTATATTGTTATTTTTATGTGTGTTTACGAAATATAATTATCTTTTAATTTCAACGATAGTTTTTATCTTGTTTCCATTGTATACAAATCACATTTAGTTTTATTTTAAACTTTTTTATCCCGAAACTCATTATATTGATCAAATTTAACTAATTATATTTAGTTTGATTTAAATTTTATTTAAAACCCGATAAATATATATATTTTTAACTCGGACGAATAGTATATATTTTGTTTGTTTTAGCTAATCGAAATTTTATTTTGATTTCGTTTTAGTTTACCGTAATTCGTGAATAAGTTTTAAAAAAATTTAGCCTGGATGATAATAAATATTATTTTGTTTTAATCCGATATTAATATTCTCATCGATGAATTACCAGTTCAATTATATAATTTTTAAATCCAATTCAATGGTAGATTTTATTTTGTTTTAGCTCCAAATCTATTGCACTGACTAAATTCAATTGATTATACTTATAGTTAGATTTTAAATTTATTTTAACCTCAACCAATACTATTTTTTGTCATAGTCAATATGAATAGTGTACATTATTTCAATGTCATTACACCGACGAACGAATTATCTCAATTTAAGTTTAAAAAAAATATCATGAATAACATAGATACAAAAAGCAATCTCATTTATTACATTAACCCTAATACTATATAAACTCAAATATGATCCCGACTAACCGAATATCAAATTTTTAATATTTCGGCGTGCAATGCACGAATACTTTATTTTTTATTTAACAAATATTTTTTAATTTAAAATAGTTTAAAAATCAAATTAAAGTTCAAATAATTAAAAAAAATCGAGTTTCGTTTGATTCTATTTCGACTCTATCTTGAGTTATATAAATCAGATTTTGACGAGTTTACAGCCCACACGAAGCTCACGAATTAATGTTTAATTTAGTGATAGTTTAAAAACTTTTTACAAAAAATATTATCCATAATTTGAAGACAAGAATTAATTACGAAGTTTACATTATTATTTTATTCAGTTTAGGATACATACTCCGTTTTGGTTAAGATCAATAAAAATGTAGGAAATTTTATTCAATTTAAAATCCTACTTATCGTTGGTTATAGAATATACCTTTATTTTAGATCCAATGGTTATGATCAATTTGTTTAAAGATCTAACGGTCCATATTAAATTGGTAGTACGGGGACCATAACTTTCAAAAATTTGGATAAGATCCCCCTTATGCATATTATATAATAAGGACATAATGTCTCTTTTAATTTAATAATTAAAAATATATCCCATATAATAACTCCAATCCACGGTCTGCACCTTCCGACGTAGCGTCTGGACCCTTCTTGCAGTATAGCTATCGTTGGGTGTCTGTAAAATAACACGGGAGGGGGGTTTGAGCCCCGCGTCGCCTCCGATTTGATAGTAAGAACTCGCTTTTGGATGATAAAGATATAAATATAATATGGCCGTGTGGCTGGTGTATTATATATGAGTGTAAGAGAGTGTGTAAGAAAGAGTAACCCCCAAACCTCCCTTCATTATACTATTTATAACCTAATGGTAGGATTTTGGGGTTGATACCTTTCAATCAGGGACGCTCATTCCTGGAAGCATAGGGGCACCGAGGACCCGTGAATGCGCTACACGTGTGTATGTTAGGATGGTACAGGCGTGTGCTCATCCTTATCTATTCACAACTGTCACTATCACGTGAGATCTTTAGTTGTTGTAACACCCCAAATTCGGGGTCAAGATTTGGTGTCACTAAACAATTTTTACATAAAATAAAATAATAAACAAATAACCCCTTGAATCCGGATCGTTTACAGGTTATGGTATGAAACAAAAATCTAATCTTCTACAACTTTGAACAACTAAAATACAATTGTAAATACCTTTGAACTAATGCTCGTAAAATATTCTTCTAACTTCTTCAACCTCTCGTAGTGGAGATTTCTCGAACTTCTGCTGTCTATCTAAGCTATTCATTTTTATCCTTATCTATTTCTGGAAGAAATAAGAATTGACAAAGCAAGAGTGAGCCAAAAATGCCCAGCAAGTATATAATTTGAGTTTCAAACATTAATATCAAAGAAAACTTCCGGACCAAATCTCTGAAATATTTTGAAGAGCGAAACACGAAATCATTTAAAGGATATATTTCATTATCTTAAAATAAATTTGATTTACATTGCTATAAATCACATAGGAAATAATGACATTTTGTAAGAGCTTCAGAGATCGCGTGTTTTCAAAATAGCTTCTGGTAACACTTCATACCTGAGCAACGAATGCAACAACTATTCATAAAATGACGCTCAAGAAATTCCTAACTATTCAGTATCCATCATTATCGACTAAGTTTCCATAGACTTAGCTTGCTAAACCAGCCTGATAAGGACGGGTTGAATAATTAAGAAGATCTCAATTCATCAAGATTATAACTATCACTGAGCAACTAATGATGCAGCAACAATCTGAACCTCGAATTTATTTAGAAACAGTGTAATTTTCCGAAACTAAGTGCTAAGAAAGAATAACTTTAATCCATAATCACATTTTTCTTTCAAGAAGGAATGCCATTAATGGCGATTAACAACAAATTAGACTGGACACTAGTTCTAACATATGCACTATACCCTGCTGATCAGTCAGGATACAGTGCGGATCTATACCCAACTGTATAGGTCCATTCAGGTACCTAGGCACTAAGGCCCATATCGAGGCACCAGTCATATCCCGGTCCTCAGGATTAAGACACACTCAATCCCCAAAATATCACTATCCAGCCCGTAGAGTGTTTTGATGTCAACTCATTTTGAATTCAAAACATCCCAATTCAGGGTTCGCAAATAACCAGAAAGAATGGGTATTTGCTCATGAGAGCAATCGAATTACATGAACAATAATGAAAGGAACGTGCATAATCAGAGTAATTGCAGCGAAATGTAAAACAGTTAATTATTCTGAACTTAGAATAGGAATGAATAATATTTACAGTATTTAAAAGAAATTCAAGAATACTTGCAGTATTTAAAAGGAAAATCCAGAATACTTCCCTCAATAAGCTTTAACCGTTATTACTGGTTGACTTTGCTTTGACTTTGATCGTTTGGCTTTATCATCAACCTACTATCCTATTTTCGATACAATCCCAACATTCAGACCCTTCGGTTGGAACTTTGTTGATCTCGACGTCTAATCACTAGATCGTTCCTAGTCCGATGTCACGTCTCGGTCTTCCGTCTAAAACCGAGGGGAGGAAAGAAAAAAAAAGAAACAGATGTAGGGAGAAGAAGAGAGCAATAAAAGAAAGAGGGAGGGAGTAGCGAGAGAGAGAAATCGAGAGAGAGAAAGGAGCTGCAGAGAGATGAATTTGAAGGAGAAAATGACAGGGGAGGAGGATGAGGTTGTCCATGTTTATCCTTTTTTTTTCCTTTTTATTCCTCTGCAGAAAACCCAACAGTGTGACACGTGTCTTTCCCTTCCCGGAAGCTCGATTTTTTTCCCGCACTTTGCGTTTTAATAGACAAACTTACGATAAGACTAACCTGAAAACTTACCAAATAAATTTTAAAATTTAATATATATCCCGGAATTAATAAAACATAAATTTTTAAATTTTTAAATAAATTTTGAAATGCGACTTATATCCGCATTTAACGAATAAACGAAACAGAGCGCGAATGAGTTTAATCCCAAAAATTTTCAAAATAATTTTAAAATTCCTGAAATATTCTAAACTTAAGGAAATATGAATTTCATGATTTTTGAAATATCTTGGAATTAAATATTGATTTTACAATTAAATGGAGTCAGAAAATCATTTTAAAATTAAATAATGAATAAAATATTGGTTTCTAAATTTTATAAATCCCTAAAAATAATAAATGAAATTATAGAACAACAAAAATAATTTTAGAAACAATTTTAGTATTTATGAGAATAAATATTCAATAAAATCATTTTAAAATGAATGATCTTCATACAACTCAATAATTAATTATAAAATTAACCTTTGCGTCCAATAATTCACAAACAATTGACATTACAATAACACATAACTGACAAAACCATTACATATTTTATTTATTTAATATTTTGATAATTACATTTACATATCGGGTCCGAAATTAGGTTATTTAGCCGCTAAGTAACTAAAAAGACGATACGATCTTAATACCAAATTTGGATAATTATCAAAACAGAGCTTCCTATAAAATTCTTCATACGAAATTAAGGTAATAATGTCTCGCCTTTTTAGAATATGGATTTTTATCGATATATAAAATGATTTACGTATCGAAAATTTCACACCGGAACTCGTACAGGTCAAACCGTACCCCGGATCGAAAAAGTCAAAACATGAAAAGTGTTCAGAATTATCAGATTAGGTTAGGAAGGAGTTTTCGGAAGAGTTTCGGGTTGTAAAAACGCAAAAAACGATTGAAGTGAGACAATTTCTGATTCTAAAAAGTAATTTTATAATTATGTAAAAATAATCATTGTTAATTTTATAAATCCTTAAAAATCATATGATTATCCAAAAATTACCAGAAAAATACCAAAATTATCTAGATTTAATTCTGGATAATTGGGAATTAAAATATCTAAATTTTATCAGAAATAAACATCCAAATATTATTATCCATCATCAAATAATTCACCAAAATTCACATAAAAATCAAATAATAATTATTTATTGATAAAAATAATTACATAATATTTCCCGGGCGTTACAGTTGTGGCTTGTGTCTCACATATAATGCCCTATTTGGGGCTTTTAGGATATGAGCTGTGGGGTTGCTTTGGACCTGGGATAGGCTAGACCTCGACTGGGCCGAACCCTGATTAGCTGACCCGGGTTTGGGTCTGGGTGAGGATTTGTATCCTATTATTTCCCCCCACTCCCTTATATAGATTATCTGGATGGGGGAGTAGTGAATTATTTAGACTTACAAAAATTTATGCTTCTTTCGTGCCCCTAGTCTAGGTTATGTTGGAAGAAACCAAGCGGACTACAGGAATGAATCTTAGCTGGATTTTTGAAATTCTTTGCTGCTTTCTTGCTTCGTAGTCTAGGTTTCGTTAGGAGAGACCAAGTCGTACTATAATATTGAATCTTAGCCTGCATGTAGAAATTTTTTTGCTATTTTCTTGCCCCTAGTCCGTGTTGTGTTGGAAGAGACCAAGCCGGACTATGGGAATGAATCTTAGCTGGATTATTGAAAAAAATTGATGCTTTCTTACTCCCCAGCCCGGGTTGTGTTGGAAAATAGCAAGCCGGACTCCAGGAATAAACCTTAGCTCAATTGTTCAGAGAATTTGCTGCTTTCTTGCTCACATATTCGGCTCACATATTCGGGTTGCACTGAGAGAGACCAAAACGGACTATAGGAATAAATCTTAGCTAGATTGTTAAAAAAAATTACTGCTTTTTTGGTCCCCCGTCCGGGTTGCATTGGGAGAGACCAAGCTGGACTATATGCATGAATCTTAGCTGGATTGTAGAAAAAAATTGCTACTTCCTTCCCTCCCCCCCGGAATCCTGATTTCTTCTGTTAGGTCACACACACTGTAGAGGGGGTGAATACAGTGTATAATACAATCAAATCGAACTTTAATATCTTAAGTAACAGAAAACAAACTTTATTGAAACAATAAACTCTGTTACAGTATGGAACTGTTACCTCTCAGTGATGAACAAATATCACGAGAGCTGCTAGGGTTACAATGAATAATCTTCTCGAATATGATAACACTTATAGTGTAAACCCTATGTCTGTGTTTATATACTATACAGTTACAAGATAATCACTAATTGATATGTGTTAGGTCCCAATTTGTTTGTAGAAGGGGGGTTGAATGCAAACAATACCGTTTAATCGAATAAAATGCGGAATAAAATTGTGAAACAAAATTCAAGTTAAATAAAACTTTTATTAAACTTGAAAGGTGTTACAACTACGGTATCAGTTACAAGGGATTAATCTCAAATCAATTATTACAAATCTAGAATAAATTCGACATGAACTTTTTCTATTTTTGTAATTAAAAGATCAAATGCTAAATGCGATTTGAGATTAAGTTCTAGGGATTTTAATCCGCTAGATTGATACACAAGAACAAGATAAATATTTCTAGTTGATTGGATTTAACTTTACAATCTAGAAATTTAATCTTGAAGAAAAGCAGATGAAAAATAAAATGTTATGCTTTTGTTTTCTGCTCCTTTTTCTCTTGTGTGTTCTATTTTCTGTTTGATTGGATTCTGTAAGTGTTGATCAATAAAAGTCTTCTGCTGCTTTTATCAAACACCGAACTGAAAAATGTACTGGCATGACAATCTCTTTGGCCAGCAAGACTTTCGGTATGACAATATTTACAACTAGCAAGACAATCAAAATGAACTAGCAAGACTTTCGGTATGACTATTGATTGTCATACCGATTGTCATATTAGTTCAAATAAATTGTCTTGCTGAATTAATAACAGATTTTAATCTAAACAGAAATTCTAATAAGACAATTAAATGTATTGGCATGACTTTCGGTATGACTATCAATTGTCATACCGATTGTCATACTAGTTCAAATGAATTGTCTTGTTTTGAATTTAAGCAGATTTTAAACCAATTAAAATCTTGTAAATCCTCAATATTAATTCTAAATTAATTAATCAATTTAATTCAATTAATCAATAAATTAATCTTTGCAGATATAATTTATTTTCTTAATTAAATTATATGACTTAATTAATTAATAGAGAATTAATACTAACCCTGAGCAGCATCCATTCTTCTGACAATCTTCTGAAAATCACTGAGACTTATGAATCAATTCCGCCACTTCAATGCTGACACTCGATGTACTGTCTGGTTCATGAGTGACTAACTTCCGTGACGTTTCTTCATGTCTTGACTTTGATACTCTGATTAAATCCTTGTAATAAATGATACCCTGACGAGATCTCTGTCACTTGATTAAATCCACGATCTTGATTTATATCACTGAGGCATGATCAAATTCTTGAACTTCTTCCAGTGAATCTTCAAGTCTGCAGATGAACAATGTTTCTTTATCCTTTGACAGATGTTACTTTGTGAGATCTCTCTGATGATAGATCCACTATTTACTTATTACATTCTTATTTGAGTTGAGTTAAATCCTTGAATAAACGAATAGGCTATGACATATGCCTTTCAATCTCCCCCTATTTGCTTGTTAGACAATAACAACAAATACCTAGAGGATAACTCAACTAACAAATAAGAAAAAGATATAAACAGTAATGCAAAGTAAATAGCAGAAAAGTTCTGGATTATATTTAACATTTTCCAGATTCCAAATGAAATTTACAAGTGAATACAAGATAGATGTTCCTCTAGCCTGAACATATAACTACATTAAACTATCTTGATTTATAAAGCTCTAATCATATTACATTGAGTTTTGAGCTAATTGACTTCAGTTGTCTTCTCTTCTGACTTCACCTTCTTCTAAATCTTGAAGCAATTCCTTGTCAAAGACACGATCCTTTTCTGAAGTGAAGCTTGCTGGTCTGACTGGTTGAACTCCAACTGACTTCAGCTTATTCTTGATCTGATTGTACCTTTTAATATTCTTTTCACAATAAGCTTGAATCAAATCAGCAGCTTGAGTCTTCAACATGGATGAATATCCAGCAGTTCTTAAATGATGTTCCATCCAGACCAGATGCTTAGCTGAGTAGTCTTTAAGAGATTGTACATCTAGCTGACAGATTTGAAGACAATCAGACTTAAAGAATCTCACCTGATGAGGATTGTTGACCACTTGAGGACTAGCCCTGCTGGCAAACTCTTTAAGCCTTTCTCGAAGAACTTCATTCAATTCTGAGCTTCTTTTAACCTTGTTGAGAAGAACCCAATTCTCTGACAAAGAACGATTCTCGAACAGATGAAGTGACACCTTGAAAGATCCTTCACTCTGACAATATACAAAAATGCTCATCTCATTTAGGGATCTATCAAAAGCAGCTGTGATCCTTGAGACTTCAGTCTTGATAGCATTCATGTACATGTCATTGTTAGGATTTGAGATTTCCAGCTTGTTAAGAAGATGTAGGAACTGCCTATCATTGTTAGTGCTCAGCTGAGGCATATCAAGTACTCTCCTAGCTTCATCCCATTTTTCACCAATCTTCAGTCTGACATCTCTTCTCCTTTCTTGAGCCTTAATGTCATGAAGACGTTGCTTTTGAAGAGTTTCTGTTCTTTGAATGTCTTTCCTCATGTCAATGATCTGAGAGACCTTCTTGAGTTCAGCTTCTTTTCTTTTCATCTCTGACTGCTCCTTCTGAAATTCTTTCTCAAACAGAGGATCCACTTGAGCTTCTTCTTCCCATTCTCCAAAATCACTTTCCTCTTCAGCTTCAAATAAACCATCTTTATCTTCCTGAACTGGTTCAGTGGGAATGTCAAAAATATCAAAGTCATCCTATTCTCCACTGTAGTAGACATCATCAGCCTTTCCTTTGTCTCCAGCAGAGGTATCTTTTTCCTTCCCTTTGGCACTACTCCCTTTCTTCTCCCCCTTAGTTGAGGGATCCTCTTCTGACCTTCCTTTGGAACCTCCATCACCTCCAGAGCCTGATCCTCCACCAGACGGTCCTTCAAAATAAGCTCTTTGTTCTTCATTAGGGCAATGAGAATTCTTGATCATGAAATATAGGTGCTTCATCCCTTCATTGAGATGTTCCATGCCCGTCTCTATCTTTAGAAATCTTGAGGAGTCCAGTGAATGATTCATCTCAACGAGGTCTTCAAGAGAAGTCATTCTTGTGTGTAGAGAGCAGAAGTTGGATATGTCATCAGCTGATAAAGTTGGAGTGTCCTGAATGGAATTGAGCTTTGGTATTACAGTGGTCTTGAGATCTGAGATGTCATTCCTGATGATTGCCAGCTGATTGTTGACAGAGGTGGAAGAAGAAGACCGTTCAACCACTTGTGCTTTGAATGCTTGAGCTTCAGCTTGGCTTTTAGCAAGTTCTTCTTTTAGAGCAGCAATTTGAGCTAACAGGTTTTGAGTATCTGTGTCTGTGTGTGCTCTCACCTGAATTTCACTCGTGTTTGGTTCACTCACCTCACGTGCTTGTGTTTCTCTCAATATAATTGCTCGTGAGGAGTCTTCCTGTTGCTGTTCTTCTGTACCTGCAGTTAAAATCACCCTAGCCTCTTCAAGAGAGGTCAGTGGTGGTGCAATGGGAATTCGCGAGTCCCGATCCTCAGTCAATACCATCAAATCTTTTGAAATAGATGTCTGAATTTCTTCAGGGATAGATTGACTGAGTTGCCCTCCACTTTCTCCAGATAAATCTGCGAGTGGAGAATCCCATAAGGGAGCCAGAGGTGTTGGATCTGGGAGGGGAGAAAATGACTCTATTAAAGATGGCGGAGAGTCAGATTTTCCCTCTAAAGCATGTGACTGCTCTTCTGCCGTAACTATGGCAGGCACTGTAACCGACTCTACGTGCACTCCTCGTTCTGTGTCCTGAGTATGATCTGGGGAAGTGTATGGTTCCATTGTGAGTAATGGAATTGTGCTTGACTCAGTACAAGATGTCATGGCCCTATGACGAATTTCAATAGATGCATCCTGTTGAGAGAATGCCTCTAGTAACTGTTCATTGGCCATTTCAAAGTCCATGTCCTGTTGGGAGGACAAGGATGGGCTTTCAGATGCCTCAGTATATGTTCTTCTTTTCTTAGGAGGAGGCAGAGCTGAGGGTTCACTCATATTTAACAATGCACTACTTCTTAGTAATCTTCTGGGTAACATTTTAGACAGTGGGGGAGAGGTTGAGATAGAATGTGACTCTGTGTTTGGCTCTATGACCTGGGATTGAAGCTGTGGTTCTACAACTTCATGGTCAGCCCTATCAACCACTGGGGGTCTTTCAACAGAAGTAGGAAGGGAGTGAGAGTGAGGAATTACTACCTGTAATGGAAGAGCATCTGATGTTGGAGGAGCCTGGGTGGCTTGAACCACTGGAGGTTGAGGTTGCTGTTCATGACCGGGAAGATTGAAAATAGGTAAAGGAATATAAGTGGCCATGAAAGCAGATACAAGTACTGGAACTTGCATGAATTTGAAGGTTGTGTCTTGGCGAGTGTAAATCTTTTTACTAACTGGAGGGGGTTCGGTTACTGCAGAGTTAGCAAAAAGGGCTTTGTGTTCAGGTGTGGGAAGATGATCTGCTATAAGCATGAGAAAATGAGCATAGTAACATGATACCCTACGATTTGTAGAATGATCACGTAAAGCAGAAGTTAGACGTCTCAAGAGAATGGGAAAAAGTAGTTTGCCAAAATTGATCCTTTGATTGAAAACAACCGCAAGACCAATATACTGCAGAGTGGAAGTGATGTTATGAAAATTGGATTTTGTGCAGTTGGCAAACACTTTGGAAAGTGTATCGAAGAAAATATCTCATTCAGACACCAAATTGGATTTAGAAAGTTTGGTTAAATTGATCACCCCCTGATAGTGAATAGCATGGAAAAAGTTTGTGATTTCATTTTCAGAGGGTAAATTACAGAAATTATCCAATGGAAAATTTAACGCCTGATTAATGACTGATTCATCAACTACATACTGTGTGTTTGCCACGGTGAATGAAAAAGATTTTGAATCACCGGCCACAGTAGATGTTGTGCAAATCAGTCTAAGAAGATCGACATTTAAAATCACATTTGATTTTATAGCAGAGCTAACAATCGAATGGTCATTTAAAAATCTAATCCAAGGCTTAAATTTTTCAACATCACATTTTTCCGGATTAAAATAACCAACCTGATTATGCGCGACAATTTGGAAATTGAGAGCCATTTAAAATAATAATAAGACACACACTTTCAGAATTTTAAGAATAATATTAAGAAAATTCGAATTAATTAAATTAATTCAATAATTCGAATTAAATTAATTATAATCGAAAAATTTAGACAGGAATGTATCTCGTTAAAATCCTTAACTCACAAACCCAGATTAAACAAGCCACAAGACACAAATCAGAAATTAAAATAAAAATAAAAATGTTCAAAATCAACAAACACAAATTGAATTTGAAGGGGCAAACTGATTAAAAAAAACAAATTTTGAAATTTTTGACAGCACTCCTGTATGTATATATATATATGTAAGTATATATCACAGGAGTGAAGATTCAGTTTGCTGAGTAAAAACTCGAGCAAGGAAAGAAGCAGTTCGTTTGTTTTAGTTCGAAGAGAGAGAAGAGAGAAAATGAAGAAAACTGTTCGACTTATGAAAAGAAATGAACTGTTGAAATGGTTTTTTTTAAAAAAACAAACACACGCCTTTATATTACAGCTGGTATGACAATCCGGGATTGTCATACCGATTGTCATACCAGGCAAAAGAAAGAAAATAACCGAAAACAATAAGAATAAAACAAGTGATAATATATAACTGGTATGACAATCTGATAGTCATACCGATTGTCATACCAGTATAAAATAAAATAATATATATATAATGTTTATAACTGGCAAGACAATTGATAGTCATACCGATTGTCTTGCCAGTATAAACTATACTGAAAAACACTAATATGACAAATATATACTGAAATGACTTTCAGCAAGACAATTTCAATTGTCTTGCCGATTGTCATTTCAGTAGAAATACAGTCAAAATGTACAGACTTCTATATATGTACTGAAATTATATTACAAAATAGTAAAACTGAAATACAGACCTATAATATTTACAGAATTAAAATAATTAAAATATTTCAGAGATAATAATATTTTCAGTCCAAAAATAGATTTCTTTTGAATTTTAACAAATTAAATTCATAGAAAAATATTTTTAGAGAAAATAAAATATTCTGAGACATTAAAATTAACAAGTTGAGTAAATAAATAAGATAAGATAATAGAAATTACATAGAAATAAGCAAGAAATATGATAAAATGATAAAATAAATTTGCAAATGAATTTTTCATTTATGAAAAATTCATTTGTAAATTCATTCAAGAACAGATCCCAGATATTAACTAAATTAATCACTAAAACTATTCAACATGCCCAATTTACCAACTAATCTGTTAAATGTGGATTCGTCAAGTGGTTTAGTGAAAATATCTGCTATTTGTTCTTCTGTTGGAACAAAAAATAGTTCAACAGTACCATTCATGACGTGCTCTCTAATAAAATGATACCTGATGTCAATGTGCTTTGTCCTCGAGTGCTGCACAGGGTTGTTGGTGATGGCTATTGCACTTGTATTGTCACATAAAATAGGAATTTTGTTCAATACAGAGCCATAGTCTCGTAGTTGGTTCCTAATCCACAAGATCTGAGCACAGCAGCTTCCAGCAGCAATATATTCAGCCTCGGCCGTTGAGTTGGAAACTGTTTGTTGTTTCTTGCTGTACCATGAGACTAGTCTGCTACCTAGGAATTGACAACTCCCTGAGGTGCTTTTCCTATCAACAACACTTCCTGCATAATCTGAATCTGTATATCCGACAAGGTTAAAACCAGATTCTTTAGGGTACCAAATACCTAGATTTGGTGTTCCCTTAAGATATCTTAAAATTCGTTTAACAGCAACGAGATGAATATCTCTAGGATCCGCTTGGAACCTTGCACATAAACATGTAGCATACATAATATCTGGTCTACTTGCAGTAAGATAGAGTAACGAGCCAATCATACCTCTGTAGCTTGTGACATCTACCTTAATGGAGTTTTCACATGGTCCAAGCTTGACAGCTGTAGTTGATGGAGTCCTTGCTGATGCAGAATCCTCTAGATTGTACTTTTTGAGGAGTTCCTTGAGATACTTGGATTGACAAATAAATGTTCCATCTAACCTTTGATTTACTTGTAATCCAAGAAAGAACTTTAGCTCTCCCATCATGCTCATTTCAAACTTGCTGTGCATTAACTTAGCAAATCTCTTACAGAGATTATCATTAGTAGACCCAAATATTATATCATCCACATAGACTTGGACTAATATAGTATCATTCTTATGTTTTTTAGAAAAGAGAGTTTTGTCTATGACACCTCTAATAAAGCTATTTTCAATAAGAAATTCAGAGAGTGTGTCATACCATTTTCTTGGAGACTGTTTTAGCCCATAAATAGCCTTGAAAAGAAAGAAGACAAAATCCAAATGATCTGGATCTTCAAAACCAGGAGGTTGCTCTACATATACCTCTTCATCCAGCTTTCCATTCAGAAAGGCGCTCTTGACATCCATTTGATAAACTTTAAAGTTTGAGAATGCTGCGAATGCCAGAAATATCCTGATGGCCTCAAGTCTAGCCACTGGAGCATAGGTTTCATCATAATCAATGCCTTCAGCTTGAGAATACCCTTTTGCTACCAGTCTTGCCTTGTTTCTCGTAACCACACCATCTTCATCTAGTTTATTCCTGAATACCCACCTAGTACCAACAGCTTTCTTGTGTGTAGGTCTAGGTACTAGTTTCCAGACTTGTTGACTTTCAAACTGATTGAGCTCATCTTGCATAGCAATCACCCAATATGGATCAGTTAGTGCTTCTTCAATCTTCTTAGGTTCCATCTCAGAAAGAAATCCTGAGAACAGACACTCATTTTGAGTAGCACGTCTATTTCTGACTCCAACATCTGGATCACCAATAATCAACTCAAAAGGGTGAGCTTTATTCCAGACAGTCTGTCTTGGAAGATTTGATCTTGATGATTCGCCTTGAAATTCATTGTGATGTTGTGTCCTACTAGATGATTCTTCAGTATCTCCCCCTGAGTTGTTGCCATGTTGAATTGAAGATTCTCCGTCAGTAGCAGTGGTATCTTCATTGTTGCCAAAGTTTCCATCACTATTACCTTGAGTATCATCATGATTAACAGGTTCTTCACCAACAACAACCTCAGGTTCTTGACCATGTTCTGATTCTGAATCTGACGTATCATCAAACTTCAGTTTCTCAGAAGGATCTTCAGTTTGGATACTAGGGAGTTTAGTGTCATCAAATGTAACATTGACACTTTCAGTTACTTTGTGTTGATCAATGATATACACTCTATATGATCTTCTTCCATATCCAACAAAAATACCCTCATATGCCTTTGCCTCGAACTTACCACGACGATCATCTCCATCCTTGAGCACGAAGCATCTGGCACCAAATACATGAAAGTATTTGATAGAAGGTTTCTGTTCATTCAAAATCTCATAAGGAGTTTTCATGAAGTCTTTGTTGATTAGAGTTCGATTCTGAGTATAACATGCAGTATTGACAGCTTCAGCCCAAAAGTACATTGGAAGACCTGATTCACTTAACATCGTTCTTGCAGCTTCAATCAATGTACGATTCTTCCTTTCTACCACTCCATTTTGCTGAGGGGTTCTAGGAGCTGAAAATTGTCTGGTAATCCCTTTGTCTGTACAGAATCCATTGAGAAGTGCATTCTTGAATTCTGTCCCATTATCTGACCTTATTGCTCTAACAGGGATGTTAGAATCTAACTCAATCATCTTGATATGATCAATCACAACTTGTGGTGTTTCATCCTTAGAGTGAAGAAATAAAACCCACGTATACTTGGAATAGTCATCAACTGTCACAAGACGGTAACACTTCTTTGACATTGAAAGGATATTAACTGGACCAATAAATCCATGTGCAATAATTGCAGAACACCAGTTATGGAAGATGTGTCAGTGCTTTTGTTACTTGCTTTCTTTGACTTTCCTTTCTGGCAAGCCTCACATAGTCCTTCTGGAGAGAATTCCAGCTGAGGCAGACCTCTTACCAATTCTCTTTTGACAAGAGAATTCATTGTTTTGAAATTGAGATGAGAAAGTCTCTTGTGCCATAGCCAACTCTCATCTGACGATGCCTTTGCATAGAAACAATTGACTTCAAGATTGCTTCCAGAGTTCATGTCAGCTACGAACAGATTTCCTTTCCGGATTCCCATTAAGGAGGGTTTTTCACTTTTCTTGTGCAGAATCTGACACTTCAGCTTGTCGAATAAAACATTGTAGCCGTTGTCACAGAACTGACTAATGCTAAGCAGATTGTGTTCAAGTCCTTGCACAATATATACATTTTCAATGATAACATTTCCAGCTAGCAAACAGCCATATCCCTCCATTAAACCTTTGTTGTTATCTCCAAAGGTAACCACTGGGCCAGCTTTCTCAACCACATTTGATAGCAGGGCTCTATCTCCGGTCATATGTCTTGACGATCCGCTGTCAAGAATCCACACTACCGGTTGTACCTGTTTAATGCCCTGCAATACAAATGGATTAGACCTTCTTCGGAACCCAAGCTTGGCTGGGTCCGACATACTTGTAAAATTGGCCTTTATCAGGCAAAACAACATTCTTAATTTTAATATTCTCAACGTTCTCAATGACTGAACATTTGACCTTGTGAACAGCCTTGACAAATTTCTGTTTAGGCTTAGGCACAAATGTCTCCTTTCTAGCTTTAGGAGGACTAGCAGTCTTAGACCTATCATGCTTTCTATTATTCACATGCTAACGAGGAGTAGTCTTATCATTAGAAACATGCTTACCATTAAAATAAGCAAACATCAGATTAAAAGCACAAGACATACAATCAGGAACACCACATGCTTTATGAGAAGGATTAACAATAGGCAACTTATGCATGGTAGACATGGCATTTGTGTTATCTAACTCATGTGTGTCTGAGTTAGTCTCAGTTGCTTTCACAACCTTGACTGGAACTTTTGACACACTTGACTTGGAGACAGCTTTCCCATTAGCATTATCTTCAGCACGGATTTCTTCTTGAATAATAAAAGAGGTCTCATCAAATGGTTCAGCAATTGATTCTTTATAGAGGGGTTCATCAACACCCTTAAGCACATGTGGTACTTCCCTGCCTTTAGCACAGACATGAGGAGGGGAGTTTATGCCTAATTTTCCAATAGCAGCATTGTAATCATAACCTATACCAGATGTTTGATTAACAGCTTGCTTATTGTAAAACTCTTTGGACTTCGAACAAGAATTAAAGTAAGCTTTAACCTTAGCCTCAAGACCAGTGATCTTGTCTTTAAGAATAGTTTCAAGTTTTCTATAACAGTCAACTCTATTCTCTAGAAAAGACACTTGATCTTTTAATTTATCTTGATTAATGTGTACAAGTCTTAATTCATTGACCTCTTTCTCAAGGTCTTTGATTTGTTGATTTAACAATTCATTATCACGACGAGCACAATCTAAGGAACCTCCTAGATGATAAACTAATTCAGCATCAGTAAATTTTACCTCTTTTCTTGACGATGAGGTGCTTGCATCACTAGCCATGAGAGCAAGATTCCCAACTTCTTCATCTTCACTGTCAGTATCATCCCAGCTTCTTCCCTTTGCCAGGTAAGCCCTTTCAGATTTACTCTTCTGATTAGAATCGTAAGAGTTCTTCCTAGCTTGTTTTGGCTTCCTGCATTCTGTGGCAAAGTGTCCCAACTCATTACAGTTGAAGCATCGAATGGTGCTTCGATCAACCATCCCTGTTTTATACCCACCACTGCTGGTGTTAGAGGATAAAGATCCACCTTTCTGGAATCTGTTGTAGTTGGACTTGTACTTGAACTTGGGATTCCTTTTGAATCTGACATTTGAGAATCTCTTGACAATCAGGGCCATTGACTCATCCTCCAATTGCTCCAGTTCTTCCAAGGAATAATAATCATCTCCTGATTGATTTGTAGTAGGAGAATCAAATTCTGCTACTATCACATTATCTTCAACCTTGGAAGACTGTACCATTCTTTCTGACTGTTTAGATTGTTGTTGATATTGTGGTTGTTGTTGTTGTTCATCAGCTACTAGAGCAGTAGACGTGCTGACCACTCTTCCTTTCCCGTAAACTTCCTTCTGCTGAATCTGCTCCAACTCGTAAGTCTTTAACACACCATAGAGCCTTTCCAAAGAAATCTCACTCAGATCTCTTGCTTCTCTTATGGCAGTGATTCTATGTTCGAGATGAGTTGGCAGTGTTAAAAGGAACTTTTTGTTGACCTCCCTGATGGAATAGTATTTACCATTAATGTTCAGGTTGTTGATCAATGCATTGTACCTCTCAAACACTTCAGTGATTCCTTCCCCTGGATTGGATTTAAAGTATTCATACTCAGAGGTTAGGATTTCTAGTTTGTTCTCCCTAACTTCCTCTGTGCCTTCATTAATAATCTCAATAGTTTCCCAGATATGTTTGGAATCTTTACAATTCATCACATGTCTATTCATCAGGGGATTACGGGAATCTACTAAGATTAATTGAAGGCTAGCATCCAGGGAGGCTTCTTCTATTTCAGCAGGAGAGAAGTCCTCAGGATCCTTCACATAAGTTCTCGCTTTGGTGATCACCACATCATTTTCTATTACCTCTGGTTCAATAACCATAGGAATTTTTGGACCCTTCTTCAACACTTGCAAATATTTGGGATTAGCAACCTGTAAAAACAGTAGCATCTTCTTCTTCCACATAACATAATTTTCTTTATCGAAAAGTGGAATTTTAACGGTTCCAACTTTTTGTGTAGTCATTATGAATTTTTTGAGTGAATAAAAAATTCAAGAAGTGAAAGAAACACAAAAGTCTAGGATCTAGATTTGTACGTTAATCAGAAGGCTCTGATACCAATTGTTAGGTCCCAATTTGTTTGTAGAAGGGGGGTTGAATGCAAACAATACCGTTTAATCGAATAAAATGCGGAATAAAATTGTGAAACAAAATTCAAGTTAAATAAAACTTTTATTAAACTTGAAAGGTGTTACAACTACGGTATTGGTTACAAGGGATTAATCTCAAATCAATTATTACAAATCTAGAATAAATTCGACATGAACTTTTTCTATTTTTGTAATTAAAAGATCAAATGCTAAATGCGATTTGAGATTAAGTTCTAGGGATTTTAATCCGCTAGATTGATACACAAGAACAAGATAAATATTTCTAGTTGATTGGATTTAACTTTACAATCTAGAAATTTAATCTTGAAGAAAAGCAGATGAAAAATAAAATGTTATGCTTTTGTTTTCTGCTCCTTTTTCTCTTGTGTGTTCTATTTTCTGTTTGATTGGATTCTGTAAGTGTTGATCAATAAAAGTCTTCTGCTGCTTTTATCAAACACCGAACTGAAAAATGTACTGGCATGACAATCTCTTTGGCCAGCAAGACTTTCGGTATGACAATATTTACAACTAGCAAGACAATCAAAATGAACTAGCAAGACTTTCGGTATGACTATTGATTGTCATACCGATTGTCATATTAGTTCAAATAAATTGTCTTGCTGAATTAATAACAGATTTTAATCTAAACAGAAATTCTAATAAGACAATTAAATGTATTGGCATGACTTTCGGTATGACTATCAATTGTCATACCGATTGTCATACTAGTTCAAATGAATTGTCTTGTTTTGAATTTAAGCAGATTTTAAACCAATTAAAATCTTGTAAATCCTCAATATTAATTCTAAATTAATTAATCAATTTAATTCAATTAATCAATAAATTAATCTTTGCAGATATAATTTATTTTCTTAATTAAATTATATGACTTAATTAATTAATAGAGAATTAATACTAACCCTGAGCAGCATCCATTCTTCTGACAATCTTCTGAAAATCACTGAGACTTATGAATCAATTCCGCCACTTCAATGCTGACACTCGATGTACTGTCTGGTTCATGAGTGACTAACTTCCGTGACGTTTCTTCATGTCTTGACTTTGATACTCTGATTAAATCCTTGTAATAAATGTTACCCTGACGAGATCTCTGTCACTTGATTAAATCCACGATCTTGATTTATATCACTGAGGCATGATCAAATTCTTGAACTTCTTCCAGTGAATCTTCAAGTCTGCAGATGAACAATGTTTCTTTATCCTTTGACAGATGTTACTTTGTGAGATCTCTCTGATGATAGATCCACTATTTACTTATTACATTCTTATTTGAGTTGAGTTAAATCCTCGAATAAACGAATAGGCTATGACATATGCCTTTCAATATGGAATATAATTCTGCTTCCTAAAATATATCAATCAGATATCTTTTCTTCCAAGTATTCCATTCTTCACGGAACTCCTTCTTCATGCATATCTCTTCTTATGTTTATCTCGATCTTCTTTCCTTTAATCAGCTACTGTCCTTATCTGAACGTCCTTCAGCACTTAAGTTCTGATATCTAACTTCTGATGATTATCTCCTGATAATATAAGTACTGATATCCTTAAGTCCTGACTTCCAGTATAAGTACTGATTAATGGTTAAGTACTGATTTGTCCTGTTAAGTAAGATCTGAAATCTAAACATAAATCATATTAGCCATGACATTATCAAATATATCTAACAATCTCCCCCAACTTGTAAATTAGCATAATATACAAGTTGAACAGATATTTGATGATGTCAAAAACATTAAGTACAAATGCATGAGAATTTGACTAGATAATTACAACTTACAGTCCTTAAAGCTTTACCAATATTTAACTTCTGATAACAACTTCAGTCTGTACAAATATCAGAATTTAAGCAGTTGTAGATCTTTGACTTGGCTTCATTATCTGATCTCTCTGATGTCAGGAGTTGTTCTGAAATAGTTCTTCAACAAACATCTCTCAGCATATCTAAGTTCATCAATCATTCTCCTTTTGGCATCTTTAAGCTCTGCAGTATCTTCACCAATTTGAAAGATTGCAGCTCTGAGATCATTGATCTTTGCTTTTCTTATATCCTGATCCAGTCTGATCAAATAAGCTTTATCAGACTCAAGATTGAATTCCACAGCCCTGTACCCTAGAAAGGTAGTTATAATTTGAGCAGAATTGGGCTTTATTTCAACTATATCACCCTTGTGATCTCTGTACTTTGGAACGTATGTGCTGTCAGACTTAACAGAATAAAGCCTTTTCTGTCTCTGAATCTGATCCTTTAAATAGTTTGCAGCAGTCCCTGTCAATCTATCATCCACTTGAAGTAAGAATAGTACATGCTCCAATTCTTCAAAATACTTCAATGGAATGGCATTTTGTCTTATATGATAAACCCTACAATCTGTCATGAAATACAACAAGATGTATTCTTTCAAGTAGGTATGGTAAACCATTTGTACAGATTCCAGTTGATTCAATCTCTCAGGAGTTGCTCCAATACCTGGTTCACTCAAGGAAGTTGGATCATTGGTAATGTTCTGTATTCTTCTTTCATCAGCACTTCCCAATCCAGTTTTATCTCTTTCTTCCTTTCCAGTAACTACTCTTGCTTCAAAACCACTTGCAGCAGTCTTTAAAGATTGAGTCTGTTTTGCTTTAGTGAATCCTGGTAGGAGTGTCTTTGGTCTAACTTCTGATATCAAGTTAACTTGAGCTGTGTCAGAGGTTACTTGCTTCTTCAAAATATCAGAACTTAGAGCTTCTTGACTCTGAACAACTTGAGCCATGTCAGAGGTTATTTTAAGAACTTTTCTTGAAGTCAGAGCAAGATTATCCTTTTCATCAGTAATTTCTTCATTCTCAGGAGGCACATAAACCTTGATAGGTTCACCAACCTTTTCTTTACCCTTGGATCTTGGATCTATCTGCGGTTGTGATTTAGCCAATGTTGCTTCAGTATGTGTCCTTTCTTTGATCACAATGCCTTTGAGTTTTGGAAGTGGCTTTTTACCAGAAGCTTCAGATTTAGATGCAACTTTCTCTAATTTAAGTCTGGCTTCTTCTTCCATTAAACTCTCCAAGTCCATTCCTGGATTTTCCTGAAGAAATAACTGTCTTGACATTTCCTCATCAAGATCTAAAAGTTCATCAAAACTTATCCTTTTACCAGTAGCAGAACTTATTCTTTTCCCAGTATCAGAACTTGTCTTGTGACTTGTGATTTCAGCTTGTCTTGATGTGAATCCTCTACCTTGACTATGACCTCTACCCATTCCAGAGCTTCCTCGATCATCTTTTCCATCATCCTTCCCTTTCAGTGTCTTGTCAGTCTTGCATTTGGACTTAATTACTTTCTCCCCCTTTTTGGCATCAACAGGTAATAGAAGAGAGACAAGCAATTCCACTGAAGATTGGATTTCATTAAGTTGTGATTGCTGAGAAGCTTGATTTTTCAGAATATCACCAATCTGAGCTTGTTGATGATCTTGAGTCTTCTCAATAGAAGCAATCCTGTCAAAGGTAGGTTGGAAGAACTTTTTCTTATCAATTTTCCAAACTTCTCCTTGCTTAATAAATTCTTCCTGAATCTTGTGTAGCTCTGCACGAGTAGTTGAATGAAGACCTTGTAGATGTTTAGTACTCAATGCAGTGACCTAAGCTGGGTTTTGAAATCATCAGAATTTAACATTTCATCATCTTTAGTCAAGTGCTCAGCAAGATGAATATCATTTGGAACACATGAAACTGAGTTCCATTCCTTAGTCCACTCCCGTCCTGCAGGAGTTTCACTCCAAGGCACTGGTGCTTCTCGGTTAACAAACTTCTTAATAAGTTCAGACTTAAGAATAGTTTGTTGAGGAGCATGTCCTAAAGGACCTGCTACATCAGCATCTGCAGTTGGAGCAGCATCACCAGTATCTCCAGCATTTGTAGCATCAGAACTTAAAGAATCGGTATCTTCTGATAAGACAACAGTGTGTGTAGCAATGGAGGCTTCAGCATCCTCTAATTGCTGATCTGGTTCTAAGTTCTGATCAACAGCCATATCCTGATGCTCACCTAAAGTCTGATCATCAGCATCTTGATGCAGAGAAGGTGTTGTAGATAACTCTGGAGTTTGAACAGCATCAGTAACAGGTGTTGTTGAAGGATTAGTTGCTGTTGGAGCTTCTAAGAGAATTACTTCAGGCACAACCAAGTTTTGAACATCAATATCAGCACTTGTACCTGGATCAACAGGAGACACAGATGGTGTGGTAGCCTTTTCAGAAACAGCTTCCTTAGATGGAGTTGATGGAGAAGAAGTGACTTTAGCAAATTCCTTGTCTTGTGAGATCAGAGATTCCTGATCCCCTTCCTTAGCTGCTTCCTCTTCATCATCTGAAACTGGCCTTTTTGCCCTCTGTTTCTTGTATCTCTTTGTTGATTTGGATTCCTTGGGAGTTTTAGGAACTGTCATTCTTCTAAGCCTTTTGAGAAGCCTAGATCCCCCAATTCCAGAATCCTTTTGAGAAGTCTCTTTCTCAGCTTCACTTACAACAGGTTCTGAAGAAGGAACCTGGTCCTCAGTATCAGATTCATCTCTCAAGGTAATCTTCCTTTTCTTCTGAAGTGTTTTAGAAACAGTCTTTGTCTTCTTAGATTTAGAAGATGAAGGCTTCACAGTAGGTGTTGAGGGATGAGGTTCTGATGGTTGAATATCAGGAAAAAGTGCAGTGTACTTAACAGGGTCATAGGTGATTAAGGCTTGTTTGACAGATAAAGGTATTAAGAGGGGTATTAACACAGCCTTCTTATTATCAGTAGATAATAAGTCAGTGAAAGCTCTTTTAGCAATTCTGAAGGATGGAATTAAATCACCAAAATTTTGGGGCTGATTATAACAGAACTTATAAATAAGCTGACAAAATCTGGCAAAATATACAGTATTTCGATCTTCTGTCATCCTATCCCCAATAAAACCTAAGACAGCACTTGCATAATCAAAATCAGTTTGATTTATAAGAGCATACCCGATTTGTTGGCTGAATATGGGAATTACATCGAAATTTGAGCATTTATTGGCGAAAGCCTTGGTAATGCAGTCAAAGAAGAAACTACATTCCCTCCTCATGAAAGATCTCTTCAACTTTCCAAGTTTTGCCAATGTTCCCTCATATCCTAGACTGGTCATCATGTTCTGAAGAACTGGTTCGTCAACCGTAGAATAAACACAGTTCTCAGGTAGCTGCAGTGCTTGTTGAACCGTAGACAAAGTCACAACATACTCATTTTCCCTGATGAAAAGATAATACTCGGGGACCCTTGAGCACCACCATCATCATATACTCCACTCCTCCAGAACTCCAGTACTTGAACTCCAGAGACTGATTCAGGCTCAGTTAAAGCGTACCCAATATCAGAATTAGTGAGAAAGTCCTGAATGAAATGAAGTTCAGAGGGTGCCTCTGACGTGTTGAGTATAGCAGAGAAGTTATTAGGAACAAACTTTGCTCCATGGAAGATTATGTCCTTGGGTGCCATTAAAATTTGAGAGAAATACGGTTGCCTGTATTGTGTTTGAAAAAATGTCTATATGAAAAATTGTCAGTAGATGAGAAAGGATGAAAGTAAAGAGAGAGAGATAAAAGAGAAAAGTAAATAAAAGATTTGACAATATTTTCTCTCTGTTACTTATACACAAAAAGTAACCGTTGGGACACCTGTCAGACATGCAGTAATAACGGATAGTTACTGGGCTCGAGAAAATAATAATCATTACTTACCCACTTGCCTGTTTTCAAGGAAAAACCGTTCCACTTACCCAGATATTCCATTAATCAAGGTGAAACAGTTTTAATTCAAAATTGAAACCGTTCCCACTGATTTAATTATTTTTCACTGCATCATTAATATTCTGAAAATAAATCAAGTAAAAATGACCAAGATAAATCAGATGAGTAAGTGCTGATAAAGAAAAAATCAGAACTTAAAGTAAAACAGAATTTATATGGTCATCAGAATATGAATAATTATCAGGATTTATCAATGCATTACAAAATAACTTAGAGACAAAATCTTGAAACAAAAACAAATTTCATTAATATATCAAGAGAATACATTCATGAAATTGAAATTACATCAGTACTTATACAAGATTTCCCTAAGCTACTAATCCTAACGTCAACAGCCTTTGTCCTAGCTCAAGAAGCAGGGCAAGGCTGATGATGAAGAAAAACAGGAAGAAGAAAATAAATCATTTCTTCTTCCTACTCTCGACAAACAGAATGGCGAGTCGGATGATTCGCTCTTGCTGGTGGAGAGCTTCCAGCCTTTCCTCCTCCAATCGCTCCAGATGGCGATGGTAATCCATATAGAAGAACAGGAGGTGGGTCGGTACCTCTTGTGGGACAGAGTCCCATATCTCCTCAGGAATGGCCGTGACGTGCCATTCTTGCTGCCATTCAGCACAGCTTAGCTCCATATTAAATGTTTGGTAATTCAAAAACATGTTGTATCTGACCATTGTGTTTTTGAAAGAAAAAGTATGAAGGTAAGTTTGTGAGAAAGAATTTGATGGGAAGGCTGATGTGAAGTGGTTGTTTATATAGGCAAGTGAATGCCAGGAGACGCAAAGGAATTTAATGCTGGCAGGTAGAATTAATTCTACCTCGTCTCCCCAGACTTGGAAAAAGAATAACATTCATTGGAAAGAGAAAACATGGTTTAATGCGCACAAGAAACAAGTAAAAGTGGGCTGTTCAAGTACGAATACCATTAACCCTAACCATAGTGACTATTAATCTTCCACTTCAACATATTCTAGTTTGAACCGAGACTGTTATCAAATTTTATCCACAGATAAGTCAAGTAAAGAATTTAGACTGTAATATCAGAACTTAGACTTATATCAGAACTTAACAGTCATCAGAACATAATTTCTTAAGTCGAAAAAGGAATGCCTATCGGAGTAAATCCTCATACAAGTTCTGAGTTATACTCTTCTGAACTTAATCTTCAGAATATGCAACCAGAACTTGTCCTCAGAATTAGTGCAAAATGACAGAATGACTGTTTATCTAAAACAACATAGACCACCACAGTATTTTTTATCATTCAAATGGAGTGATTAGTGTGTGCATCAAGCTAAATAACAGACAAAGAGTAAAGTCTGATTCACTTCAGTACATCTTAGAAATAAGCCATACCTAAAATATTGCTAAAGAGCTGTCATTATCCTGAAACCTACTGATGAATGAGTTCATGCTTGAATCCACCTCAACTATTTTGTGCTAATTTTATGCATCTTTTTAAATTCTATTTTACAGTGGCTTCTCAGTGTAAGTGAGTCACGACTGCTTATCAGAATTTATGCTATTATCAGAGTATTTCTCCAGTAATCATAGAGTGTGAAAAGTCACCAAGAAAATATTTTGCTTTTCTAATGCATATTTACTTAATACCAACAATGCACTTGGGTCGTCCCTTCCACATTTTTATTCTAGATCTCAAAGGAGTACCTGATTTTATTCTTTGATCCTTTTACTTTTTCTTTTGATAAGTGAGGTTTATCAGCACTTAATACATTCAGCAGTTTTACTCGTATCAGAACTTAACAGATGAGTAGCATTATTCTAATTTGTGACTTAGTAATAATATAAACAAAGTAAACTCAACTAAGCTCAATTATCAGAATTTGCTTGTGTTATAAGATTTCCACAGAAATAATTACTTCTTACATGAGATCATTTGTATATTGAAGACTACTAGGTCAGTATCTAGCACAGTTATCCTCATAGGATTGAATAGTTACTTAAACAGACATATCACTTATCAGAGTTTAGAAACATATATCAGACAACAATCAGTACTTAAACACATATTTCAATTAATCACAGAATACACAAAGAGATTACATTCTGTAAATATTGATCATAAAGTCTGATGCATCAGAACAAAACTAGGCAGATTTAGAAAAAGAACCTGAAACCATTCCAAGTTCATTTACAAATCTTGTAAAAGTGGCTTCACACAATGGTTTTGTGAAGATATCTGCTAGTTGTTGATCTGTTGGAACAAAGTGCAATTCCACTTTACCTTCATCCACATGTTCCCTTATGAAGTGGTACCTGGTGCTGATGTGCTTTGTCATAAAGTATTGAACTGGATTACCTGTCATAGCAATAGCACTTTGATTATCACAGTAAATAGGGATTTTGAAATATGTTAACCCATAATCCAGTAACTGATTCTTCATCCAAAGAATCTGTGCACAATAGCTTCCTGCAGCAATATACTCTGCTTCTGTAGTTGATGTGGAAATTGACTTTTGTTTTTTGCTGAACCAAGAAACCAATCTGCCTCCAAGGAATTGGCAGCTTCCACTTGTGCTTTTCCTGTCAATTTTGCAACCTGCAAAATCTGCATCTGAGTAACCTAATAGTTTAAAATCTGATTCTCTAGGATACCACAATCCCAGATCAGCTGTTCCTTTAAGATACTTAAAAATTCTTTTCACAGCTGTTAAGTGAGGTTCTCTTGGATCTGCTTGAAATCTTGCACAAAGACAGGTAGCATACATGATATCAGGTCTACTAGCAGTTAGATAGAGTAGAGAGCCAATCATACCTCTGTAATCAGTAATATCTACTGATTTACCAGTATCCTTATCCAGTTTTGTTGCAGTGGCCATGGGAGTGGATGCACTTGAACAATCTTGCATTCCAAATTTCTTCAGCAAGTTTCTGGTGTACTTAGTTTGACAAATAAAAGTGCCTTCTTCATTCTGCTTGACTTGAAGACCCAGAAAATAGCTAAGTTCCCCCATCATACTCATCTGATATCTTGACTGCATCAATTTGGCAAACTTCTTGCAAAGTCTGTCATTTGTAGACCAAAAAATGATATCATCAACATAAATCTGGACCAGAAGTAAGTCCTTTCCATGGTTGAGGTAGAACAGTGTTTTGTCTATTGTTCCTCTGTTGAATCCACTTTCCAGAAAAAACTGTGCTAAAGTCTCATACCATGCTCTAGGAGCTTGCTTAAGTCCATAAAGTGCTTTATCAAGCCTGTAGACATAATCTGGATGTTTGGAATCTACAAAGCCTGGAGGTTGTTCAACATATACTTCCTCCTCCAATTCTCCATTGAGAAAAACACTTTTCACATCCATTTGAAAGGCAGTAAACTTTTTGTGAGCAACATAAGCCAAAAATATCCTTATGGCTTCTAACCTAGCAACTGGTGCAAATGTTTCATCATAATCAATTCCCTCCTGTTGAGAATATCATTTTGCAACCAACCTTGCCTTATTCCTTGTAATTATGCCATCACTGTCAGTTTTGTTTCTGAATACCCACTTTGTACCAACAACAGATCTATTCTTTGGTCTTGGCACTAGGGTCCAGACTTTGTTTCTTTCAAATTTATTTAACTCTTCTTGCATTGCTTGCACCCAATCAGCATCTTGAAGAGCTTCTTCCACTTTCTTTGGCTCAGTCTGAAAGAGAAAAGAATTGTAAAGACATTCATTTGAAGTACCTGTTCTAGTTCTGACACCTGCATTAGGATTTCCAATTATCAAATCAGGTGTATGTGATTTTGTCCACTTCCTTGCAGATGGAAGGTTTTCTCTAGAACTGGATGCTCCCCCATGATCCATGTTGTCTTCATTTTCATTTTCTGATGCTCCCCCTGAAACTATGCTCTCTGATTTGGATTCTTCAGAATTTAGATTTTCAGCACTATCAGAACTTGGCTTATCAGAACTTGACGAATCAGAACTTGAAGAGCCAGATGTATGTTCTGATGTTTCTTGAGATGTGGTAAGATCTTGAGTATGCTCCCCCTGCATAGGTGCATCTTCCTTTGACGTAGTCACCACAGTTTCAATAACATCAGAGTTTAATCCATCAGAGTTTACAGTATCAGGACTTAGACTGTCAGAATTTTCAGTATTAGAATTTGAGTCTTCATTTTCAAATCTCAGCTGATCATGGTCAATGAAATCTTCAAGACTAGTAATCTTCTTGTCATCAAAAGAGACATTGATAGATTCCATGACCACTTTTGTTCTCAAATTATAGACTCTGAAGGCTTTTGTGGAAAGTGAATATCCAACAAAGATTCCTTCATCAGCTTTTAGATCAAACTTGGATAGCTGTTCAGGATGAGTCTTGAGAACAAAACACTTGCATCCAAATACATGAAAGTACTTCAGATTTGGCTTCTTTTTCTTCACCATCTCATATGATGTTTTTCCATGCTTGTTAATGAGTGTTGCATTTTGAGTAAAATAAGCAGTATGCACAGCTTCAGCCCAGAAATAGGTTGGAAGCTTTGCTTCTTCAAGCATTGTACGTGCAGCTTCAATGAGAGTTCTATTCTTCCTTTCAACAACTCCAATTTTCTGTGGAGTTCCAGGAGCAGAAAATTCCTGCTTTATTCCATGATTTTTGCAGAACTCTTCCATTATCAAATTCTTGAACTCAGTGCCATTATCACTCCTTAAGATTTTCACATAATCTTTGACCAATTTATCCAGATGTTTGACATGATCAATCAAGATAGATGCAGTTTCACTTTTGTGTGCAAGAAATACACCCATGTGTATCTGGTGAACTCATCCACTATGACCAACGCATATCTCTTCTTTGCAATAGACATGACATTCACTGGACCAAATAGATCAACATGTAGTAGATGGTAAGGCTCAAGAATTGATGATTCAGTCTTGCTCTTGAATGAAGATTTTCTTTATTTGGCCTTCTGACAAGAATCACAAAGGCCATCAGGAGCAAATACTGACTTTGGCAGTCCTCTCACAAGATCTTTCTTGACCAGTTCATTTATATTGTTGAAATTTAAATGAGAGAGTTTCTTGTGCCAATTCCAGCTTTCTTCAATTGATGCTCTACTCATCAGACAGATTGCAGAACCATCAGTACTTGTTGAAAGCTTAGCTTCATAAATGTTACCACGCCTGTATCCTTTCAGAACAACTTTGCCTTTAAATTTACTCACAATTTCACAGTGTTCTTCAAAGAAATCAACATGATAACCTCTGTCACAGATTTGACTTATACTCAGCAGATTGTGTTTAAGTCCTGAGACCAGAGCTACTTCTTTAATTATGACATTCCCAAGATTGATATTGCCATATCCCAATGTTTTTCCAATGTTGCCATCTCCATAAGAAACACTTGGGCCAGCTTTCTCCACAAAGTCTGATAGCAGGGCCTTATTTCCAGTCATATGTCCTGAACATCCATTGTCCAGAACTAGAATATTTTTTCTGTTGCCCTACAATCACAAAGACCACTAATTATTAGTTTTAAGGACCCAGACTTGCTTGGATCCTTTGGTCTTATTAAGTTTTTTAACATTTGCAGCGGATTTAGCATCATAGTTTATGTTAACATTTTTCTTATCAGAACTTACACTATCAGACTTTGAATCAGAATTTACACTAGAAGGAACAATGGAAACTTTCTTCAAAGAAGGTTTTATTTGATAATAATCATAGTACAAACTATGATATTCTTTACAAGTATAAATGGAATGCCATAAACTACCACAATGAAAACAAGGATTTTGTGGTTTGTATCTAACAGACTGACTCTTAACTCCTGATTTTGAATGTAAGGAGTTAATATTCTTATTCTTCCTGCAAAAAAAAGACAGATGGTTAGAACTTCCACAGTTATGACATGTTTTCCTAGGAGCATCAGGAACAGGTTTATAATCATTGCTTTTATTCACACCTTCCTTTCCATTCCTATTTTTCCTAGGTGATTTTACCTTGTTTGCATTCTTAACATCTTTCAGCTTATGCTTAAGCTGCTTCTTTGTCATTAAGCCTATGTTTACTTCAGCTGTCTTTTCCTATTTTAGTTTGTCAGAAGTTAATTCCTCTTTAACTTCTGATTTCTCATTTTCAGACTTTACAGTTACAAACTTAACAGGTTTTAACTTTGGCTTTTGCTTAACAACAGGCTTAATTTCTTCAGTTCCTTTATCATTCTTATCCTCTCCATAACCTAAGCCCTCTTTCCAGTTTCCACTACTTAGCAAATTTTGAGTTGTTTTGCCAGAGTTTGTCCAAGTCCTGATAATCTCTCTTTCCTTTTCTAACTCAGTTTTTAGAGATTCATTCATTTTTAGCACTTCATCCCTAACATAAAAAGCATCATCTCTATCCTTCTGAGTTTGATGGAACATGACTAACTCTGTTTCTAAGAAATCATTTCTTTTCTTAAAAGCAAAATTTTCAGAAGTTAATCTTTCACATGTTAAAGTTTGTTCTCTATAACTAACAAACATGGTTTTAAGATATCTTCTCAACTCATTAATATCATCAGTATGAAAAGCATAAGTAGTCTGAGGTACCTTTGTTTCAGCAGCTTCAGAACTGCTCTCAGCACTTTCTTTATCAGCATTTGCCATCAATACATAGTTCTCCTCACTTTCAGAGTCTGAGGTGTCTGTCCAGCTTTTCTGCTTTGTGACAAGAGCCTTGCCTTTGTCACCTTTTACCTTCTTGCAATCAGGAGATATGTGGCCTTTCTCACCACAGTTATAGCATTTAACATTGGTATAATCTCCTCTGTCAGACTTTCCTCCTCTGCCTTCAGATCTTCTGAAATTCTTCTTATCAGAACTTATGCCTTTCCTGGAAAACTTCTTTCCCTTCCTGAACTTCCTGTATGCAATCTTTGTGATTCCTTTCACCATAAGAGCACACAGCTTCATCATCTCCTCATCAGCATCAGTCTCAGGCAAGCTTTCAGAATCTGAGTCATCATCACTTTCAGAACTTGATGACTCAGTTTCAGACTTTATGAAAAGAGCTTTACCCTTGTCTTTCCTTGAGGAAGCTGCTTTGGGGGATTCTTCTTCAGCCTTAAGAGCAACTGTCCTTGACTTTCCTCCTTTCCTCTTGCTTCTTTGTTCCATCTCAAGTTCATGAGTCTTGAGCATTCCATAGATTTCATCAAGAGTTGTTTCATCAAGATTGTAGTTGTCTCTTATTGTCGTTGCCTTCAAATCCCAGCATTCAGGAAGAGCTAACATGAATTTAAGGTTTGAATCTTCAAGATCATACTCTTTATCAACCAATGACAAATCATTCAAAAGTTTGACAAATCTATCATATAAATCATTCAATGACTCATTAGTCTTTAAGTCAAAATGTTCATACTCTTGAGTGAGTATTGTCTTCCTGTTCTTCTTAATTGTGTCAGTTCCCTGACACCTTGTTTCCAGAGCATCCCATATTTCCTTAGCAGTCTTGTAGTTGATTACCCTGTTTGACATTACATTATCAATGGCACTATGCAGTAAGTGTCGTACCTTAGCATCCTTAGCAATTGATGCTATATCTTCAGCAGTATAACACTCTTCTCCTTTGGTACGGTCTTTGCTGCTTCACCTGCAACTGTAACAGCGAGCTTGGTTGGTTTGTGAGGCCCTTCCTTGATTCTATCAAGGTATTCTGGATCTGTTGCTTCCATGAACATGGTCATCCTTACCTTCCATATGGGATATTCAGATGGTCTCAGTATGGGAACTCTGATAGTCTCATACCGACTTTGAATTTGTGTCTTTAGAGGTTCTTCAGTTTTTGTAGGCTTAGTTGGAGTTTCTGTGTCAGACATGATTGTGTTTGGATCTTTAACTGTATGTGTGCTAACAGATTAGCTCTGATACCACTTGTTAGGTCACACACACTGTAGAGGGGGTGAATATAGTGTATAATACAATCAAATCGAACTTTAATATCTTAAGTAACAGAAATCAAACTTTATTGAAACAATAAACTCTGTTACAGTATGGAACTGTTACCTCTCAGTGATGAACAAATATCACGAGAGCTGCTAGGGTTACAATGAATAATCTTCTCGAATATGATAACACTTATAGTGTAAACCCTATGTCTGTGTTTATATACTACACAATTACAAGATAATCGCTAATTGATATGGAATATAATTCTGCTTCCTAAAATATATCAATCAGATATCTTTTCTTCCAAGTATTCCATTCTTCACGGAACTCCTTCTTCATGCATATCTCTTCTTATGTTTATCTCGATCTTCTTTCCTTTAATCAGCTACTGTCCTTATCTGAACGTCCTTCAGCACTTAAGTTCTGATATCTAACTTCTGATGATTATCTCCTGATAATATAAGTACTGATATCCTTAAGTCCTGACTTCCAGTATAAGTACTGATTAATGGTTAAGTACTGATTTGTCCTGTTAAGTAAGATCTGAAATCTAAACATAAATCATATTAGCCATGACATTATCAAATATATCTAACATCTTCTTAGAGAGAAAATTATATACATTTATCCCCTGCCTCAGTTGTGACTAGGTTCCAGGGGTCCGGGCCAGGGTAAAAACCCTGAATTTTTGTGGAGCTTGGATCGATTTATCCGTTTGTTTCCTTCATTTCATTCAAAATTTTAATAGTTGTTCTCCCCAAAAACTGTGCAAGAATAATTACCCTTCATAAGTATTTTTATACATGTATATATATATTATCAAAACAAAGATAGATGGCCTGGATGGTGCCACGTGGCGAGGATGGTTGAGTTTTTCCCTTGGCTATAAAAACATGTACGCTTCCTTCCTTTTTACTTTTACACTTCTAATATTTTAACCTCATCCTCTTTGTCTCTTCAATTCTCAGAAATCCAAAAAAACCTCCGACCATCCCTCCATTGGTGTTGCTTCTATTCACTTCCCTTCTTCGATTTCACCGAAGTCGCAAGTTTCCTTTTATTACTCTGTCTTTTTCTTTCAATTGAAATCAAATTGTGCATTTTATTTCCTGATTCTCTGTGTCTATTTCACTTGGATCTCTCTTTGTACTCTTTAGCTTTTTGCTGGTATAGGTTGTAATATTTGGCGTGTTTTATGCGTTTGTTTATTTTTTTTTATCTTGTTTTCATTTAATTTTTATTTTAATTCGAGTGGTGTTTGAAATTATTGGTCTTGTGTATTGTTCATGGGAAGAATTTATTTTTGCATAGGCAAAAGTAGTGTTTTTTGGTGTTTAATTCATGTGGCTAAATCTTTCTGGAATTTAGGGTTTTGCTTGGGTCAGGACCTATAGTCTTGGTCCGGGCTTGCTTGACTGTTTGTTTGGCTTTTGGTGTTTTTTTCTTAATCGCAAGATAGGTTTAGCTATTAATTTGGACTTATGTAATGCTATGGGTCTGGACTAGCGAGTTATAGGACTAACATAAAATGACTTGTCCGGACCATATTATGGTTTAATGGGAAAGATTAGGATTATCACTAACCTTGGTTTCTTGCTATAGGTATATGGTCCGGACCATTGTGCGTACAAAGAAAAATTTGACTTATTCCGGATCCCTCAAGTGAATTCGAGGCATAAGGATCCCGGGCCATATGACGGGGTTGAATTTGTCCGAAAGTTCGACGGGATGATTGTCACTAAGGAGCCTTGTGCTTTGAAAGATGAATTGGCTTCTTTAGATTTGGCTGAGATGGACAATACGGTTCAGACTATTTTTCAGCTGCGTCCTGGTATAGAGTGAAGGTGGCCCAGGGAGAAAATCTACCATCACCCCGCGGATAGTTTTGTTCCAGTCTGGTTAGAGCACTTAAGTTATGTCTATCCTCTGCACTGCTACCAGTTTATAAAACATCTTTGCAAGTATGTTTACAAACTTTCCCCAATGTAAATCACCCTGAATGAGATTAAATGGATGGCCTGGTTCCTGGCTTGCTGCAAGAAGTCTGGCTATCAGCCTACTATAAAGTTATTTTAATAATTTTTTACATTAGAGAAGTCAAGGCATAAACTATTGTATGAGATAAGGTTCTAGGCCTCAGGATGTGGCTACGGTTTGGGCACCCCGAAGTCGGTGATTCAACAAGCTTCCTTAAAATACTGGAATGGAGAGGTTATCTTGCTGAGGGGTTTAGATCTCTTTTACTTGTCTTAAATTGTAACTGAAGAGAAAACTGAGACGCGTTTGAAGCGCCCAGTCTTGGAAGGGGAAGCCCTTCATCAAGTTCTTTTATTTTTGTGAGTGTATCGGGTTCTAGTTGACCCAAGATAATGTCATGGACCATGAGAATATGTTAAAACTTGGCTATAAGTTTTTGTAATCTATATATTGTGTAGTCTAACTTGTTTTAATTTATGTTGCATGTATTGATCCAGGTTGTTTTAATTGTTCCTTCTATTTGACTTGCTTTTTCTTGTGTTTTATTTCAGGTCTTCTATTCTATAATCCGAATCTGTCTGCCTCGGCTTATATCGATTCTCTCCTTAGCCTCGAGGTAGATTTAAGAAGAAGAAGAAAGATTATGTTGTTGGGTCCGGGTCTGAGGTACGGATAAAAGAGGGGTCTAAATCCAATGCGCCTGTGAATCCGGGCCCAAGTGTTGGGAATGTTTGGGAGTTATGCTCGAGGTTGCTGAGACCCGGAAGAGTAAACGTCACGGACCATAGGTACTAAACCTCCACAGGCTAAAAAATCCAAATATTCTTCTTTCTGAGGCTCTTACTAATTTCGATTAAAAGAGGATGAATGCATCTGGCTTTGATGTTTCAATGAAAGAATGTACCGGGCTTTGGGGCGGGTAAGTCTTTACCTACTTTGACTTTATTCTTTCATTCCTTTGATGTCATTTATCTTCTTTCCCTTTTTGATTTACTTGTTCATAGATTGGTGCTTCTATTGTTGAGGCTGGGGCTCTTGCTTATAAAGAGCTCAAAGATTCGAGGGAGCTTGTGGAAGCGAAGGACAAAGAGACTATTGAGCTATGCTCTGGGCTCTCTAATAAGGAGACTGCTCTGTCTAGGTTGAATATGTTGGGTTTCGAGCACATAAACGCAACGGAAATAGTAATTAAAAATGTAAAAAAAACAGAATTTTTGAAACCCACCGCAGGATCCATGCGAAAAAACAAACATTTAATTCGTAGATCAGATTGTTTACCTTAAGAAGCTTTACCAATTGGTTGAATAATGGATATCCAAAGATTTTCAATCACCATGCATCCCGCTCTCGCGATCTATGCTCTATCGGTATCCACACGAATGCTTGAACTCAAGGATTGGATGTGTACTAGCACAAACTCATTTATTCTTGCTCTCTCCATCTTCTCTCTTGGTGACTAGGATTTTAGTAAAAGTCTTGCTTACAAAATCAGACACACAAGAGATATTATATAAAGAGTATAATAAGATTTATAACTCTCAACTAATTAGGAGTTATTATTAATTCGAAATTCCTATTTGTATAATAATTAAGTCACACTTAATTATTTAACAAATGAATTTCATAATTAATATTAGTATATTCGAATATCAATATTTATCTAATTAATTAAGTCATACTTAATTAATATTATAAATAATTTGAATTATTTTAACATAATTTAAATCCAATTTAAATTAAATAATCTTTCAAGAATTCTTTGTGTGTGACCCTATAGGTTATTATTACGTTGGCAACGAATTTTAAATCTAATTTAAAATCATAAACAATGAGCGGCATCTAGTAATACATCATTGCTACCCAGGTAATAATAATTGAATCGGTGATCGATTAAACCTTTCGTGAATAATGTATAATGTAATATAATCCCTTTAACCACATATTATAGATTAAACTAGAGGCATGTAATGTGTCATTCTCATCAATGTTTAATCCAGGTTTCCTTGATCAATAAGTAGACTATCATATCAAATCAACATTTGAGCGTGGCCACGTATTTCGTAGTCTAGCTCACACAAGAGGCTAATAATATCACTCTTAAAATAGGAGGGTTAAATTCAATCTAGATCATTCATATTTCTCATACGATTCATAATATACCCAATGTCCACTTTTATCATTACCCGGTAAAGGATAACTTTTAATGGAATCAATGTATATTAATTCTCGTATAGAAATATAATGACTTCAGGTCTAAGGACCATTACATCATTATCACTGTGAAAATTACTTATGATACAACAGACATGTAGAATCTCATATCAGGTCTGTCCAGCACCATGTACATATACATCTACATGTGTCTTTGACTTTAGTATCACTATACCTATGATCAATGAGATGTGATCATCAGTAAACAAACACACTAGTCTTAATGCATTATTATTGTCCCTTAATAATAATACTCGACTAGAGACCTTTAGGAATATTGATACTATTCTCATAATCTCATTTCTAAGTCACGTACTTAAAGATATAGAATTGTATATCATATTCCAAGGATATTTATTAATCTTACATTTATATCGCAGTAAATTAAGAATTAATAAATTATAAAAGGAATAATCGATAGAACATAAACATTAATAATCCTAATGTCTTAAACTAAAATATTATAGTGTTGTCTCTAGGGCACAAACACTAACAATCTCCCACTTGCACTAGAGCCAATCACCCATGTATCTAATACTCATGGAACTAATATGACCATCATGCTTCTGCTGTGACAAAGCCTTAGTCAGTGGGTCTGCAACACTATCATTACTAAGCACTTTACATTTATATCTCCTTGATCATTAATCTCATTAATAAGGTGATATCTCTTAGGGACATGCTTAAATAGTCTCCTTGGTTGTTTCAAATTATCAATATATTCGGCTTCCATTATAAAATCATCAATGTTCTTGCTGTGAACTATTCTAGCTAACATCACTTATATTTAGACAAAACACAAACCAGACATAGACACATAATCATCCTTGTCTATCCAAAAATTAGGTTAAGAAACCGGTATCAGTGTAACCCTTTACAACCAGTTCCCTATCTTCTCCATACACCAAAAATAAATCTTTAGTCCTCTTTAAGTACTTAAGAATATTCTTGACAACTATCCAGTGACCCTTACCTGGATTAGACTGGTATTTGTTCGTCATGCTCAACGAATACGAAGCATCAGGATACGTACATATCATTACATACATTATAGATCCAATTACTGAAGCATATGGAGCTTTTCTAAGACGACCCTTATCATCAAATGATTTAGGGTAGTTATCCTATGAGATCACTATCCCATGAGACATCAGGACATATCCTCTCTTTGCCTCCTGCATCCTAAAATGATGCAATACTTTATCAATGTATGTACTCCGACTAGGTCGATTAATCTTTTCAATCTATCTCTATAGATCTTGATCCCTAATATATAGGTAGCATCGCCTAAGTCTTTCACCGAGAAACTATTTCTCAACCAAGTCTTAACATCCTGTAGAGAATGTATGACATTCCTTATTTGTAATATGTCATCTACATATAATACTAGGAATGTCACATGGCTCCCACTAACCTTCTTGCAAACACATGGTTCATCTTCATTTTGAATAAAGCCAAACTCTTTGACCGTTTCATCAAAATGAATATTCATTCTTCTTGAAGCTTGCTTCAATCTATAAATATATAGAAGCAACTTACAAACTATCTTAGCAAACTTTGGATCAACAAAACCCTCAGGTTGTATCATATATACATCATCTTCAAGGCTCTTATATAAGAAAGCAGTTTTGCATCCATTTGCCAAATCTCATAGTCAAAGTAAGCAACTATTGCTAACAAAATCCTGATGGACTTGGCCATAGTAACTAGTGAAAAAGTCTCATCATAGTCTATACCATGAATTTGTTTGAAACCTTTTGCCACTAGTCGCACCTTATAGGTCTGTACTTTACCATCTATGTCAGTTTTCTTCTTGAAAACCCATTTGCACCCTATAGGTTTTACCCCTTCGAGTGGATCAACTAAAGTCAATACTTTATTTTGATACATGGATTCCATCGCGGCCAGCCATCTCTCAGAGTCTGGACTGTTCATAGCATCTTGGTAGGTGTGAGGCTTATCCTTATCCGTAAGCATCACATCACCATCTTGAGTCAAAAAAAATCCATAATTTCTCCCGGACTCATGGTGAATCCTACTAGATCTACGAATAACATGTGTTTCCTAAATAGAATTACTTTCAACATTTTGATGTACATCCTGATCTTATTCCAACTCTGGTTCAATGTTATCATGTGGTTCTCGATCTTCATCGAGATGCATTATCCTCCCACTGATTTTCTTATAAAGTAGTTCTCCCTCAAAAAAATACAGCGGCCCGAGCAACAAACACTTTATTCTCGAAAGGATTATAAAACTATACCCTAGTCTCACTTGGATATCCCACAAAATAGCATATATCTAATTTTGGTCCAAGCTTGTCAGAGGCTAAATGTTTTACAAATGCTTCACGTCCCCAAATTTTCATAAATGACATGCTTTGACATTCATCACTCTATATCTCATACGGAGTATTTAGAACCGCTTTAGTCGGAACTTGGTTAAGTGTATATACAACCGTTTTTAGAGCATAACCCTAGAAACTGAATGGAAGATCCGCTTGACTCATCATCGATCGCACTATGTCCAACAAGGTATGATTTCTCCTCTCAGAATCACTATTCCATTGAGGTGTTCCAGAAGGAGTAAGTTATGATACACTATCACACTCCTTCAAGAAACTCTTGAAATTGAGGCTTAAGTATTCTCATCCACGATCTGATTGTAAAACTTTTATACTTTTCCCTTATTTTCTTTTCTACTTCGGCCTTATATTCTTTGAACATTTCAAAAAAATTGGATTTGTTCTTCATAAGAACCAAATATCCATATTTACTGAAATCATCAGTAAATATTATGTAGCAGTATAAGCCCCCTTTCCATCATACGCATTCGACCACATACATCATTATGTATAAGTCATAATCGTTCGGTGGCCCTTTTACCTGATCAGGTAAAAGAAGCTTTAGTCATTTTTCCAATGAGATAAAGTTCGCATCTTCCGTATGATTCAAAATCAAACTTATCCAAGTATTCATCTATATGTAACTCAGAAATGTGTTTCTCATTAATATGGCTTAACAACAATGCTGGAGGTAATGTTTGATTTGAGTCAACTTAGATTATATAAATTGTTAACTAATTGTGCAACATTATAAGTATTAACATTGAAATAGAATAAACAACTATTGTTTATTTAATTAAAATAAAAACCTTTCTTGTCCTGACAAGAAATTGACTTAATGTATCCGCTAAAGACAGGCACGTAATAACAATTTATCAAGTTCTCAATCTCGCCCTATGGGCAAAATTAGGTATCGAGTTCCTTAACTAGAGCAACAACCTTTGCTCCAATTATAACCCTATACCTAAAGCTTGACCATTGCTAGTCTTCTTCTTTAGATCTTCCAAATAAGCTCGATAATTTAACTTCCATTCATCTAGTTATTTCGACAGAAATGGCAATCATCTCCTTTAGCAACACCACTATTAGGCTTCAAAAGCCCTTTGGGATTGAACTTTGGTTTGGCACCGAATAAGATCAAATCTTCACCTTGCATGTCCACTTTCCTTTCCCATTTGCATTCCATGTGTACATCATCAATATATACGTAATTCATGCCTTTACCGTGTTATTTTCAGCAGTTCTAAACATGCTTAACAACTCAGTGAATGTTCTGTTTATCTCATTCCTTTTGTTCTTAACAAACTAAGAATAGAAGTTGTTCAAAGATTATTTGATCAAATCAAGCTGAGTCTCTAGACTATTCTTGAAACCCAAAATATCAAGGTACATATACCTATCATCTTTAGAACATGTGGTCCAACCGGATATCATTCTCCCATTAATGCAAAAATATGGTGCCTTATTATTGTCAAATATTTCTGACGAGCCTATCCTTCAAACATCCTTTGAAGGTGCTCAATCATATCATAAGCATCATTATGCTCTTGTTGCTTCTAAAGCCCAGCACTCATAATTACAAGCATGAGACATGAAACATCAGTTGCATAATCAATTTGCTTCTGGTAAGCATTTTGTTCAGCACATGTTTCATTCTCAGCTAGAAGAAATAAGGGAGGGGTTTGAGTGATATCCTTGAACCCGAGGACAATCCTCAAGTTCCCATGTCAATCGAGGAAATTATTTCATGTTAGCTTGTCCTTCTCAAGGACTATTACATAGAGAGGTTATTTGTGTTATTTGTCATTTGATATCTACAATATTAAAGTGCATAAAATGACTTAGTCTACAGATGATCATTAAATTATGTTCAAGTGATTATTCATATATATATTTACAATATATATATCTCCCACTATTTTTATCAAATCAATAGCCCTAACTATTAATTCAGAAAAAATATCTTCTATATCCTTTCTAGTGAGCCAAGATCCATATTTCACCACGCGTTAGGTCAGCTTTGGCTTTTCTCCTAAAATATAATTATTTAGGTAGACAACATTTGTCAATTATATCAACTATATAACTCTTGGATAGCTTGGTGGAACAACATTTGTTCATATTTATCTAATAAGTCTCTCCAAACTCTATGCCTCTAAGTTCACAATCCTATTGTGATAACTTAGTTAAGTCAACCCCAATATTCAAAAAGTATCAATATACTTCAACACATCTCCCACGATAGATATGAGTACTTTGCTTTGGCGAACCCACTCCTGGTCGATCTAGGGGTTAACGCATTGGACTCATTGGAAGACATTTGATCAACTTAATATTAACTTTAGGGTTTTGTTAATTTTAAAACGATCATGATCCCATCATAAAGAGATTCCCAATTTTTCCTTGAATAAAATACTTCAAATCAATATTCGTCAATGGTTTGATTTTCAGGTAGTGAGGGAGTCGCAACGGTCTCGCTTAAAACCCACAACCTTACAAGTTCAATGAACTCGCTTTTGACAAAATCGCCCCATATCAGAAATAAAAAAAATTGTATTTTATTCCGTGTTTCATAAACACAAGAATCTCATAATCGTTTGTTCATTTTAAAATCTTGAATCATTATAGATTTTATCTTGTTTAGGAAGCATGGCATGGGTGTCGCATCTAATACATACATTCTTAATCTAATTAAGCATGCATCTTTATAAACTACTCTACACATACATTCATCATATACGCATATATGTAAAGTGCAATAAATAAATGTGGTTGGTTATGGCTTCATCCTATGTGATCTTTATCAAGCTAATGACAAAGATCTAGGTCAATCTAAGGTGGAAAATAAATACAGGCTAACTATTACATGTCTTTTTCTTGTATTGCTTCCTTGGATGGCCTCCGTGTGGGATTACCCTTGATCTTCAAATCTTCATGTATTCATGTACATTACAAGAATGAAATATGAAAACTAATCTAATGAACTTATAAGAAGAACTCGAGTTACATTCGAGATTTAATAATTACAAGATTAAATGACATGCAAGCTGTATTTGAAAAACCAAAACCATTAACCTAAGGTCATAAGCCATAACCATCCACCATGCTCAATTAACATAAAATAACATGTTAAAACACATAATATGATCTTAACATATCATACCCATCATGATGTAATCATAAAAACCAAATATTGAAAAAATCAGAAAATTCGAAATTAAATATAATAACATAAAATCGCAGATTACAGGGCCTAAACGACGTCAAACGCCTTACAGATCAGTTGATGATAGCTATAGCTATCTGTTACATTCAGACCCTCAATTCCATATAAAATAGCATATTCGTTCGCCAAACTCGGACATCAGACACAGATTTCAGCAAATCCGCTGCATCCGATTCAGAATCGTATCAAATACGATTCTTATAATAAGAACAAACAAAAAACATGTATATATCAGTATATATACAGATTATATAATCATCATATGATTATACAACTCTCATGAATATCATATATTCAAAATATATATATATATATACGCATATATAAACATAACAACATGTAAAATATATAAAATTGCATACATAACAGTCATGGAAAATTGTACACATGTTATCATCATAAAACCAGTAAACACATAAACGAATTAAACACTTTTCGCAAGTAGCTCTGATACCATTGTTGGGTTTCGAGCACATAAACGCAACAGAAACATTAATTTAAAACGTAAAAAACAAAATTTTCGAAACCCACCACATGATCCATGCGAAAAATAAATATTTAATTCGTAGATCAGATTGTTTACCTTAAGAAGCTTTACCAATTGGTTGACTAATGGAGATCCAAAGCTTTTCAATCACCACGCATCCCGCTCTCGCGATCTACGCTCTATCGGTATCCACACGAATGCTTGAACTCAAGGATTGGATGTGTACTAGCACAAACTCGTTTCTTCTTGCTCTCTCCATCTTCTCTCTTGGTGACTAGGGTTTAGTAAAAGTCTTGCTTACAAAATTAGCCACACAAGAGATATTATATAGAGAGTATAATAAGAATTATAACTCTCAACTAATTAGGAGTTATTATTAATTTGAAATTCCTATTTGTATAATAATTAAGTCACACTTATTTATTTAACAAATGAATTTCATAATTAATATTATTATATTCGAATATCAATATTTATCTAATTAATTAAGTCATACTTAATTAATATTATAAATAATTTTAATTATTTTAATATAATTTAAATCCAATTTAAATTAAATAATCTTTCAAGAATTCTTTGTGTATGACCCTATAGGTTATTATTACGTTGGCAACAAATTTTAAATCTAATTTAAAATCATAAACAATGAGCGGCATCTACATCATTGCTACCCAGGTAATAATAATTGAATCGATGATCGATTAAACCTTTCGTGAATAATGTATAATGTAATATAATCCCTTTAACCACATATTATAGATTAAACTAGAGGCATGTAATGTGTCATCCTCATCAATGTTTAATCCAGGTTTCCTTGATCAATAAGTAGACTATCATATCAAATCAACATTTGAGCGTGGCCACGCATTTCGTAGTCTAGCTCACACAAGAGGCCAATAATATCACTCTTAAAATAGGAGGGTTAAATTCAATCTAGATCATTCATATTTCTCATACGATTCATAATATACCCAATGTCCACTTTAATCATTACCCGGTCAAGGATAACTTTTAATGGAATCAATGTATATTAATTCTCGTATAGAAATATAATGACTTCAGGTCTAAGGACCATTACATCATTATCACTGTGAGAATTACTTATGACACAACAGACATGTAGAATCTCATATTAGGTCTGTCCAGCACCATATACATATACATCTACCCGTGCCTTTGACTTTAGTATCACTATACCTATGATCAATGAGATGTGATCATCAGTCAACAAACACACTAGTCTTAATGCATTATTAATGTCCCTTAATAATAATATTCGACTAGGGACCTTTAGGAATATTGATACTATTCTCATAATCTAATTTCTAAGTCACGTACTTAGAGATATAGAATTGCATATCATATTCCAAGGACATTTATTAATCTAACATTTATATCGCAGAAAATTAAGAATTAATAAATTATAAAGGGAATAATCGATAGAACATAAACATTAATAATCCTAATATCTTAAACTAAAGCATTATAGTGTTGTCTCTAGGGCACAAACACTAACAGAATTAACATCTGAACTGTGTTACTACTTGGGCTGAGAATGCTGAGAAGGGAGGTCGATGATCTGAGGTCAATGATCTGAGGATTGAGGTTTCTGCCCTTAAAAAAACTTTCCAATCAGAGGTCTGCAGAGTAGATCATCAAGGCATACAAGAAGTCTTTAAAATATGATAAAGCTATTGTGAAGATCGGCTGTAACATCCCCCACATCCGGGGTCAGGATTTGGGTGTCACCAAACAATTTTAAATAATATAAACCTGTATATTAAAATAAATATACAGATGATCCCTCCATTCCGGATCGTTTACATGTTATGGTATGAAACAAGAATCTAAATATCTAAATTTTATAACAACTACTCAAATACTATTACCTCTTTATCGTCCTCCTCGTCCTATTTATTCTGGCATGTCCAATTCTCTGAAGCTGGGATTTCTCCATTTTGCTATCTATTGTAAATTCTCTACAGTTATATCCACTGAACTGAAAGAATAGAGAATAACAAAGCAAGAGTGAACCAACAATGCCCAACAAGTATCATAATTAGTTTCCAGGTATCATTATCAAAAGAAACTCCTGGAAATATTCTGTAAATGATTTTATAAACATCTTAATTTGTTTAAATAATTGAGCGAATAAAACATTGACCTTTATTAGCCTTTACTCATAAATCATATTTCTCTGAAAAAATAACGAACAATTCTATGATTCATCTCCTGAATCAATTATTTGTTCGGTTTTGTAACCATAACACTTTTAAAAAATGAATATTTTTAATGGCGATCAACAATAAATTAGACTGGACACTAGAACCAACATATGTACTATACTCTGATGATCAGTCAGAATATAGTACGGATCTATGCCCATCTGCATAGACCCGCCATCATATCGGGTACCAGGCCCATTCTGGCCTTAATAAATAAAGGGTCCGGTCCATCCCCGACCCTTAGGGTCCAGTCCATCCCTGGCCCTTATCGTAACCATCTAGTTCATAGAGTATTTTGATGTTAAACCATGTTGATTAAAACATCATCATTCAGGGTTCGCAAAGAACCCGGAATAATAGGTATTTGCTCAAGATATCAATCAATCAATAATAAAGGATACTTGCATGATTCAGTTTCATTGCAACGAAATATAAAAATATTTACCTATTCTGAATTTAGAATAGGGAAGATATACTTGCCTCAATTGATCCGCTTTTTAACTTTCAATCACCATTTTATGTTCACTTCTACTCTGTATCCACTCGTTTCATTTATCACACATAATCAGGCTTTACTTTTATTATCACTGTTTGGGTTTGAATGTCTCGAATATGTGTATCTATCATAAAAGATATTATTTCAATTAACACAACAAAACTCAATCGACATAACAATACGTCTCGACATATACCCGATCGTTTATATTTAATCATGGCATTAAAGACTGTAAATAGATAGCATGCTGGTCATATAACATGTAATCATGCTGTTTTTATAACGCGTAAACATATAACTCATGTAACACGTAAGTCGGATCGTCAAAAGATAGGATTCGGTATTTTTAAAACTAGAATCTGGTTAAAAAGATGATTTATCGATCAATAATTGACTCAAAATGACTCGCAACACAAGCGGCCTTTCGATAGAAAAGGATTTAGGTCTTGAAAGTATTTTTATTGGAAGTGGAATATTTTTTTAGCCTAGACGCGTTCGTTTTGTATTAAACGAACGAACGATCTATTTATTATTATTCCCCCAAACCCCCAACTAGGGGGAACCTCTTCTCGCTCTTTGGGACTCAAGACCCGGGCCGAGAACTCGAATTATATGCCCGGATCCACTTGCTCGAAAACCTATTAATAGAACGATTGCCCCCTCAACAGAACTTCGGTGAATACGAAAACTTGGTTAGAGACAACCTCAACCAAGCAAGGAACATCCTGCACTATCAAAGCGTTTTATGAATAAAATAAGAATAATTCTTTAATAATAATATTAATTAAATTTTAAATACCTTTATAAAAATTTTAAAAGCACATAATGATTTTAAAATCATTATTTGGCTTAATTATAAATAATTATATTTTATTTAAGTATTTATAGATAAAATCAATCAATTAAATCAATTAATCAATTAATTAAAACTATAAATAATTAATTAAAATAAATTATAAATAATTAAATCAAATTCAGATTTTTGAAAATAATCAAGAAAATTATTTTCTGGAAATAAATAATTTAGTTAATTATTTAAAAATAATTCTGAATTTAAAATCAATTTTTAGAATTTAAAAATGATTTTTGAATTATTTTTAAAAACAGATTTACAGAGATATTTTCTTAGAAAACAAATTGGACAATATAAGATCAAACCCAAGTCGAAACCTGGTTATGAAGAACAACAACTGGGTCCGGTTTCGAACACCGGCTGAAAACTGGGAGCAACTCAGAAACCGACGGTTTTCGGCCGGATTTCGGCGAGCTCCTTCAACCCCCCAAAACACACGGTTTTTGCCCATTTCTGGATGGAAATCATTCCCTTATCACTGAGCATCACATAAACATCAACATCTCATGCAAGTAACCGATCGAGCATAGATTCCGGCCACAAATCGCTAATAAATTCGGCAACCGACCGGAAAAACGCAATTCACAGAAACAGTAACTATATTCAACAATCTTTATATAAAAACAAAGCTTAAGATCATAGGAATCTAACAATACCATTGCCACAATCAAACAATCATCATATTAATCAGGAAATCAAAAGTAAAAATGGATAAAAACTAAGAACTCGACTTAGTACTTCCGGTAATCGTTTGGTGCAAATAAATATATAAATCGATTGCAAATGATACAAAGAAGTTATACATATCATCAAAATAAACAAATAACCCCAGAATCAAAAACCCCAAATTCAACATAAACCCTAGAATTCAAATTTTGAAATTTACTAACCTGATGTATGATTTGATGGTATAATTGGATTGTACTCTTCAAGAGCTTCAGATTGACTACAAACATGACATGATGTTTTTTCCAAATCACTGGAAAATCATGGTTTGATTCCAAGAACTGTTTTTGAAACCCTAACCCTAATTTCAAATAATTTTCTAATTTTTTGTTATATATTTTCTGATTTTATATAATTAAATAATAATTAAATAATAGATAAATTCTATTTATACTTACAAAAATAATACCCCAAAAATTATTTAGGACCTAATTATATCATTTAATAAAAATATTTAGCCCAAAATTAATAATTAATAAGGAATAATTTTTAATTCAACAAACACAAAAATTATGTCAAAATTTCCCAAAAATTACAAATAATCCAAATATGCAAGAATATTGAATATTTAACAGTCCCACCATTTTGTAAAAATAAAAATATGATTTTCGTGAGCTTTGACTTCCCGGTAGGGGCCCAGAAAAATCATTTTTCACGAAACAAAATATTTTCTAAATTAACTAGATGTTCTGAAAATTAATATAGTAATTACCGTATTACGCGAAATAAGGCCAAACGCCCTACACGCAACAACGGCTATTAAAATTGATTCTCGATAACATATTACTCAATACAAACACAATTAACATATAATAAGATAGCCAAAAAATATCTCGAACCACACTACATATATCAGCACATAACAGATAACATCTTATGATCAATCATAATTTATAATATTATAAATCATATAATATAAAATAGTCATAATTTCCCGGTTATTACATCCTTCCCTCTTAATAGGATTCTGTCCTCAGAATCACGCTGAGAAACATGTAATGATAATTTTCAAGTATCTCACTTTCAATTTCTCAAGTTGACCTCTCAACCTTATAATTCCTTCATAACTTTAGCTCACAATATCAATTATTTCTCAACAGCCTCTTGCTGACATAATATTCTATCAGTTTTTCATACAACCCAACTTAATTGAGTTTCCATCATATATATATATCGAAGCTAGATTACTCTTCTTGAGTATAACCATATAGACACCCTATGAATATGCTATATATGTGGTGGCTAAGTCAACCCACAAACAATTTCCTCACATGTTTTACTATCTTAAAAGGACCAATATAATGCACACTAACTTTCTTTTCTTGCTAATTCTAATCAATTGTGTTCATGAACGCTTTCAACATTTACTGGTTGTTTAACCTCATTCTCCACGTATTTCTTTATTTAAACAGCCTGGATTATAATCACTTTCAAGCGTATTCGAAGCTCTTTAATCAATTCAATACTCTTCTCATCCATCCACGAATGGTACACTAAGCCCATGGTGCATCTGGTCTCTAAATGTTCCCGAAATTAACTTCAGAATTAAGAATTAAAAAGAAAATCTCAGCTGGATACGATTATCATATGAATATATTATCATACCATAATTTCCTTTAATCACACCTGAATTTCTTCGTCGAGCGAAAATCTTGTACTATTTAGAAGAAAATATATTAACCTGGAGACATCACCCGCATACTCTAACTTGTATTATCATTTATTATGGTTCTAAGAAGTCCCCATATGAAATTTATTGTAATACTCTCCCCTGACGTTCAGTCACATATAACTGCATTCCGGTCTTCATGTCATATTATTAGAAATTCTTCTTCTACATCTATGTACTTATCATATTCTCGGAATAACTTCAATCTCTCGAGTTATTTATGTTTATCCAGATTCCTATCTTTAGTTCTGCCTATTAGGAATATGTGTATTAGTTTGATGATAAGTTAAACAAAACACTTAAGTAGAAATCTAGTGTTTGTAGCCTCAACGGATAAGACCATTCTGGCTATCCGTTGATGGAGTAGCTTTACTTAGAAATAAGTTTAGTATTGTAGCACATTTCAGTTTCTGTATTTAAGTTATAATTCTTAGATGTTGTGGGTTATTATAAGTCATGTTGACTACTAGTGGATATGCAAATAGGAGGGCTAATTATAAATATTTCATGCCTTGTAATTTTGTATAAATGAAGTATTATCAACTTATAAATTAAAATCCTTCAATGTATGAGAAACAAAGCTTCAACGGATGTCTTTAAAGCTTCAACGGATAACATCCATCAACGGATAAAGCTTCAACTGCTAGTGCATGATAAAGCCATCAACGGATGAAAGCTTCAACGGATACTAAGTTCAATAGCAGTTGACAGTGACAATTCATAAGCTGACAGAGGCACATGGGTTGACAGAGACAATTGGAATGTGGTAGCCTCTTGGAGGAATCAAGAAAATGCAGCATTTCCATTCTGGTGCAAACAAGGAAGTATTCAAAGATTCACAGATTATCCTAGATTGCATTGGATAGAGAAATGAAGAAGAAACATGTGAAGAACCTTTTCAATTGTATTTGTATTTTTGTCTTCACTTGTAAACTTGGTGATATATAAACCAAGTTGCAGCTAGTAATTAGATTGTGAATTTTGTTGGATTTTAATCGCAGCGGGGGCATGGAAAAACACTTTTACACATATAAAATCCAAATAAAAGCATATAAATCGTGGTAAAAACATAGGGATCGAATCTAACCTTTAAAATAATTCGGAGACAACGATCAGAGATCCTTAGCAGTTGCTCCTCAAGTGTGAAGCACTCCACCGGTATCCACCAAGAAAACGATGTTAAGGAGGAGGAAGGGGGTGGAGAGAATTGGGTTTTCCAAACTTTTTGGGTTTTTGGGGTTCGGATAAAAATAGGGTCTATAATAGTATATTTATAGGCAAAATTTTCAGCTGAAATTTTCCCATAAATATTATTATTATTATCCCATTTATTATTCTCATTAATAATTAAAACACCTTTTAATTATTAATCCTTTTTCTAAACACTTTAGAAATAATTCTTTCTCTTGATTTAATTTCCAAAAATTCAATCCTTAATTAATAATATTAAGAACTTTTCTTAATTAATTTATAATCAATTAAATATCATTTAATCAATTATTAAATTTGCCAATTAATTATTTATTTCACAAATAAATAATTATTAGCCATTATTAATTAATTCATCCACCATTAAATCATTCTCTTTTTATGGTGAGACCCTGTAGGTTCAATATTAAGCTGGTAGTAGAAATAAATAATAATAAAACTATTTTTTCATTATTTATATAAATTCTCTAATTTATTAAATATGATTAATTAATTAATCACATTTATTCTACATCGTGGGGGATACTTCTCAGCATATCGCGACTATCCGGATAATATGAATTCACTGCTTAGAATACCAAGAACCTATTCAGTGAATAGTTTACCGTACAATAATCTCCTTCTACCCTACAATGTCCCGATTAAATACAAGGCATGGATCTCGTGTCAAGCCTATCTAATTCAATCACTTGCTTACCATTTACTATGCGTAGTTCTATGCAAATTAGAAACTCCTTTCTAATTTCATTCACTATGGCCAGAGATTCCTGAACTAGCATAAGTGGATCAGCCTTGAACATTCGCTTCCTTCACTGGAAGGGGTAGATCCTATATTGATCATACACTATCTTCGTGTATAAATTCCTATACCCAGTAGAGCCCTAATAATTGTCCCTGGAGACTAAGAACTAAACCAAAGCATAGTTCAGTGTACACAAGATGACTATGATGACCTCAAGTCTAAGGATACTTGTACAACTATCACTATGTGAACAACTGCTGACACGTGAGTGAACTCCATCAGTTATTCAGCTATGCGAGTCATGTTCAGTGAACTTATTCCATAATAAGCACCTACATACTAGCTATAGTATCACCACACAAATGTCTATGAGAACAGACATCCTTCATAATGAAGCAAGCATAGTATGTACCGATCTCTGCGGATTATTAATTACCAGTTAGTAATTCTACGACCAGGAACTATTTAAGTTTAGAGTTATCATCTTTTAGGTCTCACTATTATGATCTCATCATAATCCATAAAAAGCTTTACTCTAAACTATGGTATATCTTATTTAAACACTTAAATAGATAGAGCCCGTAATAAAAACAAAACAAGTCTTTTAATAATATCAATGAAATCAAAACAGATTACATAAAAAGTTATTCCTAAATCCTAATACATGATTGGACTTAGGACATATTCCTTTCAAATTTTCCAGAGCTGTTTAGAAAAATATAGAGAGAAAATCATCTAGTTTGTACTAGGACGCAGCTGTGATCAATTCTTTGAATCACAGATTTTCTGAAATACACATCTCTGGTGGAACAACAAATCCACCAGAAAAGTTTTTAAAGCCTTTGTGTTCTTTACATTTGTGTTTCGAATATATATCTGTCTGCACCTGCCCAAAACAATTCACACACAACTGTTCATCAAAACACTTAGCCTTTGAAACTGCTCAAAACTTGAAAAAGTTTTGAGATTTACATTCAACCCCCCTTCTGTAAATCTCATTGTTAGTTTCTTGGGAATAACAATTGGTATCAGAGCAAGCTCTTAACTTACAAAGAGTTTAAAGATCTATTCTACTAACATCATGAGTAAGAAGGATACTAGTGTAAAGATTCCAATTCTGGAAAGAGACAATTATCATCACTGGAAAGTGAAGATGCATCTACATCTTCTCTCTCAAGATGAAAGCTACATCAACTGCATTTAAAATGGTCCTCACATCCCTCACAAGGTAGCCACAGCTGCAACTGCCACAATTGCTGTTAGACAGTCTATTCCCAAGCCAAAAGCAGAATGGACTGATGAAACTATTGAATAGATTAAAGCTGTATGGGAGAGTGTACCAAGTCAAGGATTCCAACTTAAAATTTCTGAGGTCTCTACCAAAGGAATGGAAGCCTATGACTGTTTCATTAAGGAATTCTCAAGATTATAAGGACTTCACACTTGAAAGATTATATGGAATTTTGAAGACCTATGAACTTGAGATGGAGCAAGATGAGCTGTTGGAAAAGGGAAAGAGAAAAGGTGGATCAGTTGCACTTGTAGCTGACAATGAGAAGACTGAAGCCAGGAATGAAGAAAAGACAATGCCAAGTCTCAAAATTGGCACAAGCAAATCAGAATCAAGCAAGGGAAAGGAGCAAGTAGCTGAGGTTGAAGATAGTTCCAGTCAAGATGACTCTGATGATGTTGATGAACATCTGGCTTTTCTGTCCAGGAGGTTTGCAAAGATGAAATTCAAGAAAAATGCTAAATTCACTGAGACAAACAAGAACATAGTGGGCAAATCTAAGTTCAAATGTTATAACTGTGGCATAAGTGGACACTTTGTAAATGAGTGTTGAAAGCCAACCTCTGATAAGAAGAAATTTGAGCAAGTGGATTATAAAAAGAAATATTTTGATTTTCTTAAACAAAAGGAAAGAGCTTTTCTGACTCAGGATGACTGGGCAGCGGATGGAGCCAATGAAGATGATGATATGGAATATGTCAACCTAGCCCTGATGGCTAATTCTGATAAAAATGAAACTAGTTCATCAAGCAACCATGTAATTACTACTGATCTCTCTCAGCTTTCTAAAATTGAATGCAATGAAGCTATAAATGATATGTCCAATGAATTATATCATTTGCGTGTTTCCCTTAAATCACTAGCTAAAGAAAACACAAGAATTAAAGAGAATAATCTGTTTTTAAGTGTTATGAATACTGTGTTAGAAAGTAAGGTAATTGAGCTTGAAAAGATTAAAATCAAATGCTTATCTGTTGAGAGTGAACTAGAAGAATCTGTCAAGAAAGTAGAAATTCTTTCTAAACAATTAGAACGTGAACAAGATGTAATCAAGGCCTAGAAAACATCTAGGGATGTTAGTGCTCAGATTGTCAAGGTTCAGGGAATTGAATCTCTCTGTGAGAATGCCTGGAAGAAAAACAAAAAGGAAGTAGAATTAATTGATGGATTGTCAACGGATGATGAAAGTTATCCGTTGAAGGAAGAAAAGGAGCATCCGTTGAAGGCTCATCAATTAAAACAGGCAAGTGATTCTAAAAAGAACAATTTGAAAAATCTCAATAAGAAGTTTGGTTCAACTTCCAAGAACTTTATCAAAGAAGAAGCTAGCACATCCAAAGATGCCAGTAAGGTGAATATAGGACACATGACTTTAGATCAGTTGAAAAATAGGCTTAAGCTGGTTGAGGGTAAAAAGGAAACTAAAAGGAAATCTAATAGAAATGGGAAGGTAGGGATTAACAAACACAACAATTACACCTGATAAGTATGCTCCTAGAAAAAGTTGTGTGCATTGTAAAAGTGTTAATCATCTATCTGCTAACTGCAAGTCTGTTAAGAATGCTCCCATGCCTTTAACTCCTTCCATGCCTAACATGTCTATGTCACCTCTGCATGCTATGCATGTTATGTCTCAACAGAATCCTCATGCACATTTTGCAAACATGCCATATGTTAATAATCCTTATTTTGCTGCATTCAGTATGCCTCAAATGCCATACAACATGCCAATGTGGAATAATGTGTTTGCACAATCTATGCCTTATCAAATTTAAACAAATGTGCTAAATGATTCTGTAACTAACCCTACACTTCAACCAACTACATATGAGACCAAGGTTGACCCAAAGTTACCTAAGTCAAAAGATGCAGGAGGTATGAAGTCTAGAAAAAAGACTAACAAGGCTGGACCCAAGGAAACTTGGGTACCAAAATCAACTTGATTTGATTTTGTTGTGTGCAGGGAAAAAGAAGGAATCTATAGTACTTGGACAGTGGATGTTCAAGGCACATGTCAGGAGATTTCTCCCTGCTCACAGAGTTCAAGGAGAGAGCTGGCCCTAGCATAACCTTTGGAGATGATAGCAAAGGGTTCACTATGGGATATGGCTTGATTTCAAAAGAAAATGTCATCATTGATGAAGTTGCATTAGTTGATGGTCTCAAACATAATCTATTGAGCATCAGCCAACTATGTGACAGAGGGAATACTGTTTCCTTCAATTCTGAAGCCTGTGTTATCACAAGTAAGAAGGACAACAAAGTGGTTCTAACTGGAGTTAGAAAAGGAAATGTGTACTTGGCTGACTTCAACTCTACAGATGCAGAATCAATTACTTGTCTTTTCAGCAAAGCAAGTCCAGATGAAAGTTGGCTATGGCACAAGAAGCTGTCCTATTTGAATTTCAAGACAATGAATGATCTAGTCAAAATGGACTTAGTTAGAGGAATGCCTCTAGTGGAATTCTCAAGGGATGGACTGTGTGATGCTTGTCAGAAAGGGAAGCAAAAGAGAGCATCATTCAGTAAGAAGCTTGAATCAGTAATTGATGAACCATTACAACTGCTACACATGGATCTTTTTGGACCAGTCAATGTATTGTCAATTTCAAGGAAAAGATATTGCCTAGTAATTGTAGATGATTTATCAAAGTTTTCATGGACCTACTTTCTTGGATCAAATGATGAAGCTAGTGAAATCATTATCAATCACATCAAGCCAATCAACAATCATCCAGATTTCAAAGTTAGGAATATCAGGAGTGACAATGGAACTGAGTTCAGGAATTCTACCATGAGGTTGTTCTGTGAAGAAAATGGGATCATGCATGAGTTCTCAGCTCCAAGGACTCCACAATAGAATGGTGTGGTGGAAAGGAAGAATAGATCACTAATTGAAGCTGCAAGAACAATGCTTGAAGAGTCAAAACTCCCAACATATTTTTGGGCTGAGGCTGTTAACTGTGCATGTTACACTCATAATATTTTTCTAATCAATCAGGCAAAAGGCATGACTCCCTATCAATTGTTCAAGAGAAGAAAACCAACTTTAAACTTTCTTCATGTCTTTGGTTGCAAATGCTACATTCTAAGGAATCAACCTAATCACAAAGGGAAGTTTGATGCAAAGGCTGATGAAGGAATATTTGTTGGTTATTCTGCTGGAAAATCATATAGGGTCTACAATCTAAGAACCAACATTGTCATGGAATCTGTGCATGTTGTATTTGATGATAAAAAGATTGATGGACTAACAGATGAGGGACATCAAGAAGGACTCAAATTTAACAACATTGAGATATATTGTGATGATAGTGAAGATGAGAATGATGAAGAAGGCACCTCGAAAAGAATTCAAAATCTGCCTTTGGATAATGCACAAAATGCTGCATCAGTTGAAAGTCATAATTCAGCATTTGTCGAAAGAAGTAATGCAGCATTCGTTGAAAGACAAAGTGCATCATCCGTTGAAGTACATAATGAAGCATCCGTTGATCATAGTCCATCAACGGATAATCAATTTACTTCATCAGTTGATAGAACTCCCAGTTCCTTTCAAAGGATCAGTAACTCAGGGGGAGTTTCAACCAATCAACACTCTGTCTCACATCATGACAATACTGAGGCAACCTCATCTAGAAGCTAATCTACCACCTCAAAGGAAATGGACCAAGAATCACCCTTTTGAATTGATCATTGGTGATGCAACATCTAAAGTGCAAACTAGAATAGCTACTCAAGATGAATGTCTATATAGTAGTTTTTCATCACAGGAGGAACCTAAGAGAGTGGAAGAAGCTCTATTGGATCCAGATTGGATTTTAGCAATGCAAGAGGAGCTAAACCAATTTGAGAGGAACAAGGTATGGAAGCTGGTACCCAAGCCAAAGAACAAGAGCTCTATTAACATAAAATGGGTAATCAGAAACAAGATGGATGAAAATGGCATTGTCATAAGGAATAAAGCTAGATTGGTTGCCAAGGGCTATTCTCAACAAGAGGGAATAGATTTTGATGAGACATTTGCTCCAGTTGCAAGACTTGAAGCCATCAGAATCTTTCTAGCCTATGCAGCCCATGCCAACTTCAAAGTCTATCAAATGGATGTTAAGAGTGCATTTCTGAATGGAGAATTGGAGGAAGAAGTTTATGTAAGCCAACCTCCAGGATTTGAAGATCCAAATTTTCCAGACTATGTGTATTATCTGTTGAAAGCACTCTATGGACTGAAGCAAGCACCTAGAGCCTGGTATGAGACCTTGTCAAAATTTCTTCTAGATAATTACTTCACAAGAGGTACTGTTGACAAAACTCTTTTCTTTAGAAATGTTAATGGCTCTACAATACTTGTTCAAATCTATGCATATGATATTATATTTGGCTCTACAGATGATAAGCTTTGTAAAAAGTTTGCTAAGTTAATGCAAAGTAAATATGAAATGAGCATGATGGGAGAGCTAACTTATTTTCTTGGCTTACAAGTTAAACAAGTCGGTGGTGGAATTTTCATTAGTCAAACTAAATATATTTATGATCTTTTAAAGAAGTTTGACTTAATGGATTGTTCATCTGCAAAAACTCTCATGGCCACTACCACCAAGCTTGAATTAAACAAGGCTGAAAAGTCTGTGGACATTACAAGTTATAGAGGCATGGTTGGCTCACTTCTATATTTAACTACTAGTAGACCTGATATAATGTTTTCTACATGTCTCTGTGCTAGATTTCAAGCTGACCCTAAAGAATCTCACTTAGTGGCTATTAAAAGAATTTTCAGATATCTCAAAGGGACTCCAAATCTAGGAATTTGGTACCCTAGAGAGTCTGGTTTTGATCTAATTGGCTACTCAGATGCAGATTATGCAGGTTGCAAAATAGACAGGAAAAGTACAGCTGACACCTGTCAATTTCTAGGGAATAAGCTTGTGCCATGGTTCAGCAAGAAGCAAAATTCTGTTTCTACATCAACAGTTGAAGCTGAGTACATTGCTGCTGGTAGTTGCTGTGCACAGATACTGTGGATGAGGAATCAACTATTTGATTATGGGCTAAATGTTGACAAAATTCCAATATTCTGTGACAACACAAGTGCCATTGCCATGACTGAAAATCCAGTACAGAACTCAAGAACCAAGCACATTGATATCAAGTACCACTTCATAAGGGAACATGTGATGAATGGTACAGTGGAACTCCATTTTGTTCCAAGTGAAAAGCAGATTGTAGACATATTTACCAAGCCACTTGATGAATCAACATTCACAAGATTAGTAAGTGAGCTAGGTATGCTTAATTATTCATAAATTCATGTCCTTATTATGATCTGCATTGAAGCCTGAAATGAATTTGTTGCAAGAACAAAGTTGGCTTTAAGTAAAGATTATTCTATCAATGGATATTCCCTATCCGTTGAAAGCCAAAATTGTTCTATCAACGGATGTTCATTATCCGTTGAAAGACAAATACATTTCTAGTAATTTATCCTTCAACGGATAAAACTGTGTTATTCTTCAACAGATATCTATTTACCTCATCCGTTGAAGTGTCACATCAGTTGTTTTATGTAAGTCACAACCGTTGATTCTTTTACTTAACCGTTGATACATATATATATACACAGTTGTATGTATTTGTATTAAGGCAGTTTTTAGAATTCATACAGTTTTCTTTATTCTCAAACGGCTGTAATATACTTAAAAATAATGTTTAATCATTCTCTTTACGTTTTAACTTGAGAAAGTATAAAAGGCACTTTGAATTCTTATTTTTACTTTTACGTTTTCTTGTATTTTCAAAGACTTTTACTCTGTTTTCTCTCCCAAAACTCTCAACTTTTCTCTGCAACTTCTACTCACTATAATGGCACTAGTAGTAAAGATAATGTCCCAGTCCGGATTTGTCTATGAGAAAAAAAACTTCGTAGCTTTGGTGGAAAAGAATGAAGCCCACTCCGATTATCACAAGATGATGGACTTCATCAAAAACTGCAAACTAAGCTATGCAATGCTGGAAGCCCCAACGCTTTACTGTGAGGTAATTGAAGAGATCTGGACAACTTCAGAGTTAAACCCCACTGATATGACCATCACTTTCCCTATCAAAGGTTTGGTCATAATCAATTAGAGTAATAAACTCAAGTGATGGGCACAAGAGAAAAGGGTCCTTGCAGACCTTTTGAGAATTGACCTCAATAATCAGGTGCCATTGGTATATTTGCCAATAATTGATGCACATCAGGTAAGTAAGGTAAATACTTCTTCAACTCCTACTACTTCCAACCCCATTATTTCTTTTCCTTCAAGTGTGGCCATGGATTCTGTGTCTTTGTCCCAACATATTCCTACCAAGGTCACCAAACCTAAAGTTTCAAAACCAAAGTCAAAGAAAGCCACCTCTGTTGTTTCTCAAAAGACAATAGTTGTAACAACTACCATAAACCCTGTGGGGAGTGAACAGGGTGTGAGTGGTGAGGGGAGGGGTGAACATCAAGAAACCCCCCAGGATAAGGTAGGAGAGGTGAGTGGTACCCCAGCTAGCCAAGCCACATTTTCTCAAAAGACTGTGGTGGTTGAAAAGGATTCAAACTCATCCCTAGTTGCATCCTCCCAAAATGGTGCACCTATTGAAAATAGTCCCCAACCAGGGACACAGAACAAAAGAGGGAGGGATACTGAAGCCACACACTCACCTGTAAAAGCCTTTACAAGAAGAAAGAGGATCAAAACCTTAGTTTCCATACAGGGTGCACACACTGCACAGATACACCCACATGTATCTATGCCTTCTCAAATTCAGCTTGATGTGACTCCAACAAATATGGAGTCACAACCCCATTCTCTCAAAATTGACACACATCAATCACCAAATTCTCCATCACCATCTCTGGATGTGGACATGATATTCACATCAATTCCTGATTCTCCCTCTTTACAACTCAGGGAGGAGCCCCACTCAAATACTGGTGATCATCATCTTTTAAATGATTTGTTGGATAATCAGCCAATTCTTTCAAACTTAGTTGAAGAATTTGTGTCTCCTAAATTAAAATCAATCCACACATATTAAACAATTATGTCAATTTCAATTTCTACTTCTTTTCCTTCTTCAACGGATATTCCTCATCCATTGACAAGTGGTTGTTCTTCGACGGATAAGCTTAACAGCAGTTATCCGTTGATACCATCAGTTCCTACTTCAACGGATACTCCCTATCCGTTGATAGTCTCTACACAAATAACTGAATCAATTCCAAGTGTAGAAGACATGGTTACTGTACAATCACTTCTAGGTTTGAGGGAAGGGAGTGAAAATTTGAGTGAGAGGCTGGGTTGCTCCCAGGCAAAAGGAGAGCTTGAGAGTCTAAATATGCATGTTATTTCTTCTAGCATGGCAAAATAAAGTGAGAGGAGTACCACCTTAGTGTAGGTGAAGGTGAGGGTGTGAGGAGTGTGAGCCAGGGGGAGCCCCTGATACAAGAAAAGAGAGAAATTGAGAGAAAAGCATGTACAGAGGGTATAAGGGTGGATCCAGCCATTGCTAATGAGTCAATGATTGTGGATGATGCTGAAAAGGAAAGACAATTTCAACAATATTACAAAGCTGTAATTGATAACATTTCCTTGGATGCTGACACCTTTACTCATCCTGTGTCAGCCTATCAATTGTTGGCTACTCAGGGCAATGAGGAGGCAGAAAAGACTTTAAATCTAGTCCATACTTCAGAATCTCTACAAAGGGATAAAGCTGCTATCAACTTGATGCCTTCTACAGCTGGTGAGCCATCTGAAGAATTTGGAGTAAATTCTAATGATGATGACTCTGTTTCATTTGATGGAAGCATGAACTTAGGGGGAGATGTAAGCCCAAGTTCTATTCCAGATTTACCTGAATGGGCAGTGACAAAGGAGTCAACACCAGGACAATTCAATGTCTCCTTAGTCAAACAAATCATGTCTATCCAAAACGCCATTCAAAACTCCTCCAATGCTGGTACCAAGACTCTTCTTCAAGCCCACCTAGATTCTCTACATCTCATGAAGCTACAGCAAATCAGACAGAATCTGAGTGTGGATGAACTCAAGAAGGATATAGCTGACCTGAAGTCCTACAATTCTGAGAAGCTGGATTCAGTCATGCCCTATGGTACCATGCAGGACTTGTTACTCAGACTGAGAAGAGAATCAGATGCTGAAAAGAGGCTGACCAAATTGGAAGACAGAGTTCAAGTCATTGAAAATTCTGTGGTCACCATTCTTCAAAATCAACAGTCTCAAACAAGTCTACTCATGCAACTGGCTAAAGCACAAGGCTTGACTCCTCTCCTTGATGATAATAAAATGGGGGAGAATAAAGTGGAAGGGGGAGGGGATCCATCTACAAACATCCAAATATCCAAAGTGCTAGTTCCTGCTCACTACTTCTCCAACACTTCAAATCAAAGGAAAGCTTGATGGAATTGATCTAATCCAGCTAGCAGCAGCTGAGATGAAGGTGAAGGAGCAAAGAAAAAGAATTGATGAAAGGATGCAACAAGTGTTTGGCTCTGTAACTTCAAAATCATTATCTGTGAAATATAGCACAAAGGTTGAGCCAATCATTATGGAGCACAAGCCAGTAAGGAGGAATAAGGTTGGAGAAACTTCCTTCAGAAATTTGAAACCCATGGTACTCAAACCATCCACTAGATTCAACAAGGACTCTACAAAGAACCCTCTAAACTTTAGTCAGTCCAAAGAAGTAGATTTTCCTCTTCCAAAACCTGATGAAGACAAAGTTTTCGATGGCAGCATCATAAAGCACAAAGAGACCAATGATGTAGTGGAAAGAATGAATATGGCTATCATTTATAGAGAAGGAAAGAGTATCTGTGTGATGCAAGGACATCCTAAATTCTCTAAAGCCAAGAGGGAAGAAACCATGAGGTTAAAGGAAGAAGCTAAAAAGCTGAAGGTTGACAAAAGAGCACAAGCAAAGCTTGAAAAACAGCTAGAGTCAAGTCAGACTGAAGAAAGGAAGAAGATTGAAGACAAGAGAGAAGAAGACAAGATTGAAAGCAGAAATGTGGATATGGGGAATATGGTTGGTGAGAGTGTGGAGGAAAGAAAGGAATGGCAAAAAGGGAACAGAAAGAAGGCCAATGCAAAAAGGAAGAGTGGAGATGATACTGAAGAAACCAAATCAAAATCTAAACCACTACCTTCCATTCCTGAACCTTTTGTTGCTGATCCTAGTATAAATGTCCATGGTGAACCAATCATTCCTAAAGAAGAACCTATTGATTGGGACGCCATCAACTTGCCTACCTTCCTAACTACCTCTCCACCACCAAAGAAACTGAAAAGAAAATCCAAATCTACACCTCCCCCAACCTCAAGTAAATTCACTCAGAAATATAAACCTAAGCCTAAGCCACAGGCCTCAAAGGATGATTATGTTCACATTTGTGACATAAAGGAGCTTACAGATATTGAACTCTATCTGGATGAGCTGGAGGAAGTAAGGGAAATAAATGCATACAAACAGCTCCCAGAAAGGCTAGTGTTCAAATATAAAGGAAGTGAGGAAAGGACTTGGCCTCTTCAAAGAATTCTGAATGAAGGCTATTCTACCTTGGTTAGAGTCTACTCATCTATCAAAAGGGATTCTGGCTTTACCAGGACTGCCAAAACTGAGATTCTCAACAAGATTGCCAGCATAAGGAAAACTTGGTGGGAGTCTAATTCATTGCCTAAAAAATTACTCATACCTGAGCATGGAATTACAATTCATAAATCACCTCATTGGCTGATGGAGTTCAGAGACAATAAAGGAGTCAGAAGATTTTTCAGACTTGAAGACCAGCTTAAAATTGCCAGTAATGAAACTCTCAAGGACATGCAATCTAAGTTGGATATCAGTGAAGAAGATGAAGCTGAATTCTACAGACAACTCCAACTTCAAGTAGAGGAAAATGACAGGAGGCTAGGGAAGAAAACAAGGGATCAAAGGAAAAGAAAATAATCTGCTCAGCCTAAAGGAACATCCTTGAAAAAAAATGTAATTCTTCAATTCTATCTCAGTACATACACTTTTGCAGCACTTTTCAATTTTTACTCGATTTCAATTCATATATTTGTTAAGTGTTTTGTTATCATCAAGTTAAACCCAAATTTATGCCTACAATTCTAGTAGACATAAATAGGGGGAGATTGTTAGGAATATTTGTATTAGTTTGATGATAAGGTAAACAAAATACTTAAGTAGAAATCTAGTGTTTGTAGCCTCAACGGATAAGACCATTCTGACTATCCGTTGATGGAGTAGCTTTACTTAGAAATAAGTTTAGTATTGTAGCACATTTTAGTTTCTGTATTTAAGTTATAATTCTTAGATGTTGTGGGAAATTATAAGTCATGTTGACTACTAGTGGACATGCAAATAGGAGGGCTAATTGTAAATATTTCATGCCTTGTAATTTTGTATAAATGAAGTAGTATCAACTGATAAATTAAAAGCCTTCAACGGATGAGAAACAAAGCTTCAACGGATGTCTATAAAGCTTCAACGGATAACATCCATCAACGGATGAGTGCATCAACGGATAAAACTTCAACTGCTAGTGCATCAACGGATAAAGCCATCAACGGATGAAAGCTTCAATGGATGCTAAGTTCAATAACAGTTGACAGTGACAATTCATAAGCTGATAGAGGCACATGGGTTGACAGAGACAATTGGAATATGGTAGCCTCTTGGAGGAATCAAGAAAATGCAGCATTTCCATTCTGGTGCAAACAAGGACGTATTCAAAGATTCACAGATTATCCTAGATTGCATTGGATAGAGAAATGAAGAAGAAACATGTGAAGAACCTTTTCAATTGTATTTGTATTTTTGTCTTCACTTGTAAACTTGGTGATATATAAACCAAGTTGCAGCTAGTAATTAGATTGTGAATTTTCTAGAGCTGTTTAGAAAAACATAGAGAGAAAATCATCTAGTTTGTACTAGGACGCAGCTGTGATAAATTCTCTGGTGGAACAACAAATCCACCAGAAAAGTTTTTAAAGCCTTTGTGTTCTTTACATTTGTGTTTCAAATATTTATCTGTCTGCACCTGCCTAAAGCAATTCACACACAATTGTTCATCAAAACACTTAGCCTTTGAAACTACTCAAAACTTGAAAAAGTTTTTAGATTTACATTTAACCCCCCTTCGGTAAATATCATTGTTAGTTCCTTGGGAATAACAATGCCCTACCTGGTGCTCGTTCATCCATGGGTGATATATACTATTCCAGTTCAACATGGTTCACAACATCCTTAATACATTTGCCAACACCCTAAATCAGGTAATAGTATCGATCAATTACAATCAATACTTGAATCTGATGACGTACCCCAATCTCTTTTATGCAGTATTGAACTTTCTTATCGAATAAACTTTTCATTAATAAAAGAGAATGATTAGGTTTGGTTAACCTATCAATAATAATTCAAATAATGCTTTCCTCGGCTTTGGTTCTCAAGTGATTTTACTACAACATCCCTTAATGAGATGTACTCGTTTTTATAACGGTTACAATAATTTATTCATCCTTTAATGTTGGCCTTGATTCTCCGGTAGATCTAACATTTACTTACATGCTCTACCATCTCCTTTCCTATAACAAGTCAATCAATATTTCCTTTTTAACTCTCAATATTTAATCATATTCTCAGAATGTGTTCCCTATCTCACATTATAGACATTTCATTACGCTCTTTACTTAAGATCTGGCATACATGATGTCCATAATTTACTTATATCATGGCAACTTATAAAATTTGTTTATCATCCTTTTGATTCCACTTCCTTTCTTAGTTAAGTTCTCCATTCCCCCGGCTCATTATTCCTTCTTTACATATACGAATCATTCTTCCCAATAGTATTGATCGGTTCATCACTAAATAAACTATTTATGTGGCTAATTTTGGAATGAAAGCTTTCAATTCCTAACTATTTGAACTCTTTTACTGTTCTTTCTAATAAAATTAACAAAGCCCAACTTTTCTTTTCGCTGCAACTATAAGCTACCTCATTAGCCTTGCTCAAATAACTGCTAATCGCACCACTATCATTTTCAATCAATTCCATCTATCCTTTGTCTCATATTTGACTTTCTCGAAATGAAGATATATTTCCAATTATTGGGTTCTGTATAAATTATATACCTTTTTCCAAAATTAACAATATCTCCCCATCTTTAATTCACACACTATCATTTCCAACTTCTACCATACATCGAATACTTGTATTAACGAGTTTTCTGGTATTTTGAAGTATTTATCATTACTTTATCGCTCTGTATAGATATACAGCCAAATTCTTTATGTAAAATATTATCGTAGATGATAAAAATCCCCTGATCGTCCAACCATATCCACATTGGTAAAGTTACCCGTCTCTTCTTTCTTTTTCCTTCCTTTTTACTTCCGCCTTCCTTCTACTAGCTCTTATATTGAACCTCTGGTTTTTGGATACATCTTCTCATCTATGTATACGAATAACTTTTCAGTTCTATTATCTCTTAAAAACAAAACAAATCCAATTAGACAAAGTCTCAATAAACTTATGGTAAGATCACCCTATTTCATTAAGCTTCTGAATCTTACTAATATCTTTTCTCTCACTCTCTCTCTGCAAATCCCAATTGCTTTGATTTCGGATCTGAAAGTCATATTGGAAATTAACTTCATCTAATTGGAATCAATTTCCATCTAACCGATCATCAGCTAATAAAATTAATCAATTAACTCTCTTTAATTGATCAAGTAGACCAAGTGATGACTAATTAAATAAAATCAAAGACCAATTATATAAAGTCACTTTGGCTATAAAATCTTTTTCAAAAATCGAAATCGCAATCATTTGGAGTATCAAACAGGAATATCAATAACACATGGAAGTGCGCTTCGTGTTTTATAAGTGTAACATTTTTAGAAAAAATTGGGCAGCATCTCCCATGTATTATTGACTTGCAGTCGGACTCAAGCCGACACCAACAAACAACCAAACCACCAACGAGTATACCAATTAACTGCTACCACCCAAACTCCTCATTTCAAGATAGTGTAACACATAACATACTAATAACAACATATATTACTAACCAACACAACAAACATCTTTAATCTAACTTAAAATCATGAAGAACAATTAATTAATATAACCTTACCTTTCCTCATTTCTTTCGGAATATAACAGAATATCACTAATGAATATAAATAAAAAAATTATTCTACTATTTCTCAAAAACTTTATTCATTCATTCCGAAATTCTTCTAGTTCATGTTTCAATCCAAGCGATCTAATTAACAATTCATATTACTTATACCTATTCATAAATCCACTTTAAAGGTATCTTTTAATCTTATTTTCCACCGTTAATACTTATATGTAGTTACTTTTGAGAAACTATACTACATCTTTCAACTGATCAAACAAATCCTCTACTCTCAATAATATGTAATGATTCTCGTTTGTTAGATTGTTTAATTGCTGATGACCAACATATGGTCTCCATCAACGGTATCATATCATGTGAAAATTCATTTAATTTAAAAGCATTACTTCTTAAAAGATTTTGCGGTTGGATCGCTAGTTCCTCATCTCTACTTATGTCTTTCAATACAAAACCTACGTTGCTAGCTCAGTTCCTATTGTCAAATTCGCCATAACTCAGTGGCTGAAACTGGAAAGCCTAAAAATTTCTTGAAGAAGACATTTGAAATTTATTCATAATTTGAATTTCTTCAATTCTCGAACCCTCATGACAAGCATCTCCCGCATGATTGAGGTATGCTTCGCCTCCTTAACATATTAATCGCTTGTCTGGGTTATTATTAAAAATTCCTTCATCTACTTCAGTTATCCGGTCAATCGTTTGCCTTGTCTAGTGTACGCAACCTTACTTTCGTATTTCTATGTTTAATTCACCTGATACGGTTCGCTAACTAGTTCATTTCACGTCAAAGTGTCTCAAGTCGAAAGGTGTCATGTTAACACAATATAGTGTTCTGTTAAAATCACCATAACAAAATAAATATGTGTAGCAGATACCCGATTCTGATTTGATGTCTTCCTAACAACCATGTTATGTACATAATGATTCTTCTTTGCGCATAAATATCCATCATTTATTGGCTTGCAATCATATTTACACTCAACATGTAATTTCATCTACTACACGGGATTATTTCACATCTTTTAAAACACTCAAAGAATAGACTTTACACAAGAAGGGAATTTGTGTATATGATTCTGATTGGAAAGCTTTTTAAAGAACAACAGTGCAACGAAACAATCGAAAGGATCCATAAGTCAATAAATTTATATTTAAAGAAGACAGAATGAATGATGATTTGGATATGAATATGACAACCATATTTGTACTTAAGATGGCCAGTCTTTCTTACTATATGGTATACAACACATGATTAGGTGGCGTCCCACCAAACTATTTATTATTTCGACAAAGCGTCACACCATAACACTGCTTGTCTCAATCATAAAGCAATATGTTGAAAGAAGAATTATTTAAAAGGGATATAATAACCTTATTTCCCTTATTTCCTCATAAAACTTATTAATGAAAGAAGTTTATACTTATTCAAGAATCAAGGAGAATATACGCTATCGTGTTATAGCAAAGAATGATACATTTGGTCGTCATCCATATTTCACTTATGTATACCTTCAGGGCTCGTTCGATCAATAAATCCCTAAATCCAAGTCATATAATAATTTTGAAAAGTCCTCTGAAATGCCTTTATAAATTTATCAACTACAATAAATTCTTACTTATTAAGTCTTGTATTTTTAGCGTTGTGCCTCCACGTTCGATACTTTAATAATTCGATCATAATTGCGTTCTTATGGGTTTTACAGTCATAACTTCTAATTTCTTTTATGCCGCGTAGAATAACTACCGATAATATTCTTCTTCAAAATCCGGAAATTTCCCATTCCACTTCGATCATACTCTAGCTTCTTTTGAATAAACGAATCTTTTTAAACTTTAATAGTTTCATGGATTGGATAAATAATATTTTTGCACGTTAATTATATTGTTGATACTATTAAACAAGGTTTGCACTCTTCTATCCGGAAAATTTTAAACTTCTCCATAATATGGGGTCTAGTTGGCCCTCTGAATTAACAATACTAAATCTAGATCAAGTATTCTTCTGGGTAATCTAATGTTTATAACAAACAAGAAACTCAAGTAGTAATTTGACAACCAAAATTTAAAACTAATTTTGTTTAAAGAACTTTTAGAAATTTGTTAAGAATATCTTTTTCGAAAATTTGTTTTTAAATTTTTGAAAATCACACACCTGGTTGTCATTACTATATGAGTTGGTTGTTGTTCTCATCAACCACAAGCCGGGTACCAAATTAAGGAAACTGCCACATAAGAGTTAATCCACTTTAATATACCTCGTTCCTTCTATTGCGTCCACTTTGCATTCACTAATTGATGATAATTTCATTTACCGTTGTCTAACTATCTTGCTCGTAATTCTAACTTCAATGCTGACATGGGGTACTACCTTTGATACTCTTATCATCATTTTTGATATCGCATTTATAACCAGTCGGCGTAATTCGATGTTCCATTCGTAGATAAGGTTGTATCTTCTTATTAACTTTAAGTATACCTAATAAGGTAGATGTGTCGTTCCTTGTGCGGTGCCTGAGAAATGGCTGACAATAACAAGAAAATTTCACAAGAATATCTAGGCTCAACCATTAAGAATGCCTTTAAACTAGTAGCTCTAACTCTATGCTTGACTCACTTGGCTAAAGACTGATAGATATTTCCCACTACCAGATTCTAAACCGAATCATAATAAAACTCATTTGTCTCTTCTTTTACAAAATTCTTGAAAGAATCAATCTCACATCCATTTTAAACCACATGGGAATCAGGGTAGTTTACCCAATATTTGTCGAGCCGACGACTCCTCAAAACTATAGGATCTGGGTATTCAATATATCTATAGCATTAATATAATCGTTTGTTAACGTATCTTATCTTAGTAATCAATACCATATCATATCCAAAAATTCAACTCAATCTAAACATAACTTTACTTAAGACCTTCCCTATCTTACATGACATGTCAATCTTATCTTAACTTCTACCTATTCTTATTTTATGGATCAATAACCTGTAACTCTGATACCAACTTATAACATCCCCCAAATCCGGGGTCAGGATTTGGGTTTCACCAAACAACTTTAAACAATATAAACATGTATATTAAAATAAATATATAGATGACCCCTCCATTCGGGATCGTTTACAGGTTATGGCATAAAACAAGAATCTAAATATCTAAATTTTATAATAACTACTCAAATATTATACCTCTTCATCATCCTCCTCGTTCTATTTATTCTGGCATGTCCAACTCTCTGAAGCTGGGATTTCTCTATTTTGCTATCTATTGTAAATTCTCTACAGTTATCCTCATTGAGCTGAAAGAATAAGAGAATTACAAAGTAAGAGTGAGCCAACAATGCCCAACAAGTATAATAATTAGTTTCCAGGTATCGTTATAAAAAAACTCCTGAAAACAGTCTGTAAATGATTTTATAAACATCTTTATTCGTTTAAATAATTGAGCGAATAAACATTGGCCTTTATTAGCCTTTACTCATAAATCATATTTCTCTGGAAAAAACAACGAACAATTCTATGATTCATCTCCTGAATCAATTATTTATTCAGTTTTGTAACCATAAAACTTTCAAAGAAGAAATGTCATTAATGGCAATCAACAATAAATTAGACTGGACACTAAAACCAACATATGTACTATACTCTGCTGATCAGTCAGAATATAGTACGGATCTATGCCCATCCGCATAGACCCACTATCATATCAGGTACCTAGGCCTATTTTGGCCTTAATAAACAAAGGGACCGGTCCATCCCTGGCCCTTAGGGTCTAGTCCATCCCTAGCCCTTATCGAAACCATCCAGTTCCTTAGAGTATTTTGATGCTAAACCATTTTGATTAAAACATCATAATTCAGGGTTCATAAATAACCCGAAATAATAGGTATTTGCTCAAGAGATCAATCAATAATAATAAAGGAAAAATAATAAAGGATACTTGCATGATTCATTTTCATTGCGACGAAATATAAAAACATTTAACTATTCTGAATTTAATATAGGGAAGAAATATTTTCCTCAATTGATCCGCTTTCTAACTTTCAATCACCATTCTATGTTCACCTCTACTATGTATTCACTCGTCTCATTTATCATACATAATCAGGCTTTACTTTTACTATCACTGTCTGGGTTTGAATGCTTCGAATTATGTTTATCTATCATAAAAGATATTATTTCAATTAACACAACAAAACTCAATCGATGTACCAATACGTCTCGACATCTACCCGATCGTTTATATTTAATCAAGGCATTGAAGATTGTTAACAGATAGCATGTTGGTCACATAGCACGTAATCATGTTTTTCGTATAACACGTAAATACATAACTCATATAACACGTAAGTTAGATCATCAAAAGTTATGATTCAGTGTTTCTAAAACTGGAATCGGGTCAAAATTATGATTTATCGATCAATAATTAACTCAGAACGACTCACAACACAAGCGACCTTTCGTTACAAAAGGATTTAGGTCTCGAAAGTTTTTTTATTGGAAGCGAAATATTTTTCTGAATCTAGAAGCGTTTGTTTTGTATTAAACAGATGAACGGTTGATAAGTGGATTTTATATCCACTTGGAATGCTTTATTACAAGCTTAAATTGGTGTTTTGGACTCAAGTTGTTGGTATTTTGATGTGTTTTTGTGTTATTGCATTTCAGGTATCAGTTAAATGAAGAAAAGAGCTTTTAAAGGAAATATGATGAAAAGTGATCAGAATTGGAAGCCAATGCCATTGTCAAGTTGTAGAGAATCTCAATAGCTTCGCGTGGGCAGTTGAATCGCCTAATTCTGACGAGTAGAACTCAAGTTATGGCCAAAACAAGATTCATCAGAATATTTTTCCCAGTCAGTAGCTGAGCGCCCGCTCAGCAGAGCTGAGCGCCTGCTCAGGAGAGCTGAGCGGCCGCTCAGGGCGCGGCTGGTCGCTGATTTCGCTGAAAAAGCCTTTTTTGAGTAGAATTTGACGATTTTAAGGGTCCAGGTCCACTAGGGGCGTATATATACTTAAAAAAAAGGATTTTCATCATCCGGGAAGATTGGGATACCAAGGAGAAGACCTAGAAGCACAGAACAACTCCGAAAAAGAAGATCTTGTTTTCAACTTGTGATTCTTTGAATTAGTTGTAACTTTGGATGCTCGTTTTCGTTCTTGTTGAACCTAGATCTCGTTTATTCATACTTTGATTATTATTTAGTTTATTAAGACCTTGTTTATACCATGCTTTCATTGGAACCCATGGTGACGATGAGTTCGATTATGGGCTAATCGTTGTCATGGAATTCTAGCGGATTTACTTATGGATTTCAATAATTAATTGTTTCGATATCTTGGTGTGTGGTGATTGTATGATATCTTAGTATTGGTTGTGCTTATTCGTCTTATGTGCGTAGCTAGCATATAAGATAGCGTGTTAATCTCTATTGAAGCGATAGTGAATATAGAGGTTTAGAACTTGCCATGCTAGCATAGGTTCATGTATTTGTTATATATGATTCGTAGGTAACTCTAACCGTTTTACTTGCCCTATATAATCAAGATAGATAACTTGTTCTTAAACCGTTATGTTGTCAAATTCTATAGACATATAGGGTCTCAATATAATTGGTGCATATTCAGCTTCTATCTCTTTTGTGGATGTCTGGTAGAATGGTACTCGTGCAATAAAAGTTGGCGTTTATCAGTTTCGTGTTATCTGATTAGTGTCATCACCATCGCATGCTAAGGTTAAGAACAATAAGGCTATTGAATGAAGTATTTAATGAAGTTAGGATCCCATGTTTATCATATATAGTAATTCAACTTCAATTCTCTTAGTTAATGTTATTTAGTATAATCTCTTAATTTAATAAAAACCCAATTTGTTATTTGTCTTAGCATTGAGCGATAACCATACATTGTTGCATAGGTGCATAAATTGAACTTAACCTAAACCAGTCTCTGTGGGAACGAATCTGATTTATATTTTATACTACTTGCGAACGCGTATACTTGCGTGAATATTAGCGCGTGTTTTCGCCCTAACAACGGTCTATTTATTATGAATAAAATAAGAATATTTCAATTAATAATAATATTAATTGAATTATAAATACCTTTATAAAATTTTGAAAAGCTTAAAATGATTTTTAAATCATTATTTGGCTTAATTATTGTTATGGATTGAAAACTAGGGTATATTAATTGCTGTATTTATTACTAGGGTTCGTGAGCTTCGAGGCTCGATTTGATTGCTCTTGTATCTCGTGACTCGATCTTCCTTAACAAGATGCCTACGCACCTTGATGATTGCCAAGGATCAAGTTAAAAAATGTAGTTCTGATTTGTGGGGTGAGGCCCCTTATATAGATGTTGGGAATCCTTGAATTGGACTAGAGTTAGGAGACTTGGTGGGCAAGTCTCTAAATTAGAATGGACTTTGGAGTCTTAGGAAGTAGAAAACTGATTCCTTATCCAATTAGATCCCTTAGAAGCTAATCTACAAGGACTTATATCCTCATTAGAACTTATCTTAATAGCTGATTTTTCCCATATTCATCAACTACGAAAATAGTAAATATTCAGGGTTATTTGGGCCTTCTTTGTTCCATCAGGCCTGATCAATGTGTTGACCTTTTTGGTCTGAATGTCATACATCTTCTTAATGGGCCTTGTAGCCCAAACCATGTATAATTGTCACAACAAAGTCAAGGTTTATTTTATCCCTATCATTTGCCCCCCAACTTCCGGGAAATCGTATTAGATTTCGCTGAAGTTAAGTTCACTTTGTCCTTTACAAGGTATCATTTTTTCGTAAAGTAAGATGCGACCTACACATTCATAATAATTTTTGCCCTTATAATTCATTCATTTAGGCTTCCCTTATTTTCTGGGATTTTTTGTGTATCTTCTGGTATTTTTAATGATTTTTTATTAATTTTTTAATAATATTCCGATACTCAAGTATTGTTCTTTTGATTTTTCAAGAATATTTTATCAAAAATAATTTTTGAATATTATTTTCTAATTTTACCTAATTTTCTGGGATTTTTCCCTAGTTTCTGGGAATTTATTCTCAATTTTCAGGATTTTTCCAATTTTCAGCCCTTTTTCGACCAGGATTCTAGTCGATTTATCGACCTTGATGCTGGTCGAAATTCTGGCCAGCTCCTGCAGCCTGGTCGAATAATTTCGACTAGGATTCACGAGCTGGATGTCGATCAGGATCCTAGTCAATTTATCGACCTGGATGCTGATCGAAATTCTGGCCAACTCCTGTAGCCTGGTCGAATAATTTTGACTAGGATTCACGAGCTGGATTTCGATCTGGATCCTAGTCGATGTATCGACTAGGATGTTGTTCAAAATTCAGGCCATTTTTTGGCTTATGTTCGAACAATTTTGAGCATAATTGACGACCTGGATCTCAATCAGGGTTCAAGTCGAGGTTTGTTCATATTTCGAGCTCAATCCTGATCGACTTGGGGGGGTTATTTAGGCTCCTGTTCGAAAGACTTCGAACAGGATTCACGACCTCATGTTCGATCTCAATCCTCGTCGAATTGATGGGTGTCTTTCAGGCTCTTGTTCGAAAGACTTCGAACTGGATTCACGATCTCATATTTGACCTCAATTATGGTCGAATTGATGGGTGTCATTCAGTCTCTTGTTCAAACAATTTTGAACTGGATTCACAACCTCATTTTCAACCTCAATCCTGGTCTTTCTTAAGACTAGGAATTTTATTGAACTGGGCTTTTCCTTTTTTAATTTGGATTTGGGCCTAGGATTTTCCTAATCCAATTTGGATTTGGGCCTAGGATTTTCCTAATCCAATTTGGATTTGGGCCTGGATCCTAATCGATTCTTTGAGAACCTTCCGGAGTTCTCCAAAAACTTTCCGTATTCCTTTGGAAGGTTCTGGAAGTTGGGCTTCTCCTTTTAGGCCTTCATTAATGGGCTTTTCAGTCCCTCCGTCTTCCCCTCCTTTCCTATATAAAGGAGTGAGTGAAGTTGTTTCACTCCTCACTTTTCATTCCTGAATTCTCTTCCTCTCTTCTTCTCTCAAAAAATCTTAGAGTCTTAAGGATAACTGTAGGTCGGAGCTTTAGTTTCTCGAAGCTTTCTTTCTAGCAATCCAGCCCTTTTTCAGCATTATTTCAGGTAAGATAGATACTCTCTTAATTTATTCATTTTCATGCACTCTTTATGTATAAAGTTTGTGTCTAAAAACTGTTTCCTTTTCTGCTTTCTTCAGATGGCAGATAAGAGATTAAACCGTTTGGCCAAGATGAATGTGGCCAAAAAGTGGAACGAGTTTCCCATTCGGTCAAGGTATACTTCCTTGATTGACATGATCAACACCCGAGGGGGCGAATATCCGTCTGACGCTCATCTGGATGTGTTTGATCATGTCAACATTTTTCGAGATGCAAAGGAGTTGGACAAGATGAGATCTTTCTTCAAAGTCAAGGAGCCGTACAATTTGGTTCTCGCAGGCCCGGTCGACAGGGCTTTCCACTGGAAGAAGGACTCCTTATATGTCTTTAGGAACACCTTGAGGGCAGGTATTAGACTTCCTTTTCATCCCTTTATTCCAGTTTTGCTAGCAGATGTGGGCATCAACCCTTGCCAACTCCCTCCAAACTCTTGGAGGATGATCCTTTGCTATTTGTCACAATGCGCCAAGCATGACGTACCTCCTTCGATCGTCGTGTTAAGAAAGATTTTTCAGTTCAAGAATAGCCCCGATAAGAATCCAGGGTGGGTTTCTCTAAACCAGCGCCCTACCATTCCTCACATAGTATATAGGAAGTCCATCTCTGATAACAACTTGGGGTGGAAGAAAGAGTTTCTCTATGTCCTCTGGGAAGGCGGTGACTGGGGGATGCTTTTTCGCTCGTCCTTTTGGCAAGTTGTTGATGGGAGCCCAAACGACATTATTTTGACTGAGGAGGAGGCTAAAGCCTTTAATCTCCTTACCCAGGACAACGGGACATCCCATTCCTGGGACCTTATTAGAGAGACGGTTCTTGTGGAACGCGGTCTTTCTCCCGTTCCTAAGCAAGGTAAGTTTCCTACCTTTTTAGTTATTTTCTGTTGTCCTTGCCTTTTACTTTATCATCTTTTCAATTTGTGCAGTGGCTGAGAGGATCGAAGAGGCTACCAAGCCTAAGGACCTGGAAACAACCAGGATGAAGCGCGCTGGAAAGGTTTTTAAGAATCCGCACCTTGGGGATCGCTTCCCTGAGTTCCTGATTCAGGCAAAAGAAGGGGACGAAGAAGGCCCCAGCCAACCCTTGCGTACAAAACAAAAACCAGGGGCCTTTTTCCAACCCGCCTTGAGAATCCGGGGAAAAGACTTGATCGTTGGCAATACGAAACATGCCAAGGAATGGTTGATTCAGTCTATTTCCCCGGTAGATTTCCACGACCTTGTCCTCCAACAGGACTTGGAGGCTAACGAGCTTTTCGGTGCTCAGGCCCTAGCGATGGTATATTTCTTATCTTTTGCTACTATTACTTTTTGTCATGATTTTTCTTATCTTTCTCACTTTTTCTTATCTCTTTCAGGTAAACGTCCATTTCCAAGGGGCGCTTCACCAAGCTAAGGCTTGGAAGGTTGGTTTAGAGGACACGGACAAGAAACTGGAGGAGGCCAACCAGCAAATTGAGAATCTCAAGGCCCAACTTGCCTCTTCAACCTCTGACCTGGAAACGGCCCGGGCTGAGATAGTGATTTTCAAGAATCAAAAGGATAAAGCCTTTGATGCCTGGATGGACATACACAGGAGTTCAAATACTTGATGGTGGAGCACGACGCCCTCCTTCACCCTGTCAGCTATAAGGAAGGCTGGGACGCTGCTGTAGAGGCTATTCAGGACGAGTTTCCTGAGATTCTTGAGAAAGCTCCCTTCCCTTGTCCTCAACAAGTCCCAACTCTTGGAGGCGTTACTGATAAGCTAGTTGATTTTATTAAGGAGGGTAATTCTGCCTCCTTATTCAGAGCGCCATCGGGGAGCCAAGGTCAAGGTCAGATTAGGAAGGAGATAGAGTCTAGCTCAGGGGAATACGAATCCTCTTCTTCTGAAGAAGAAGAAGAACCCATCCCTACTGCCAAGAAAGCTAGGGTGGAGGAGCCTACAAAGAAAACTCCCCAGCCGATGGTGACTGAAGATTCAGCTGAAGAGACTTCTGAGGGGACTTCTTCAAAGACTTCTGAGGAAGCTTCTGATGGTCCAACCGAGGAAACTTCGGAGGAAATTTCCAAAGATGGCTCTGGAAGCAGCTCTGGAAAGGATTCTGGGCCTTCTAAGCAAAACGCCTAATTTCCTTCCCTTATGTAATCTACTTTTCTTCAAACATTTTCAAACTTTGTAATAGACTTTGCATGTTTTTACTTGTCATGTCTATTAATTAAATCTCAAGTAGCTGAGGCATTATCATAGCTTAACCTTTCAAGTTCATTAACTCAAGTTTATAACTTGGTTTTTTCAGAATTTAACAATTCAATAAACTAGATCAAACTGAACGATTTACATTATAACTTGGTATTTTTAAAACCTTAGATGAAATGGGTTCAACCCTAATAAAACTAAAACATGATTCCTATCGAATCTATAAAAAATCCTAAGCGAGCAAAGCTTCCAAGTGCTTTTAAACCTTGTTACTATAACTATAAAAAATACAAGCTATAGATAGTAAATTTTCAAGTTTTGAGCATGCCAAGTTCGAGGTAGTTCTTCTCCGTCCATGGTCTCCAACTTATAAGATCCTCTTCCTTGAACGCTCTTAACCTTGTATGGCCCTTCCCAATTTTATAACGACTCGTGTGTTTTTGAATTATTTCAATATGTGATTATTACGGAAATTATTAAATAAAATATGTGTATTGGTTTTGACCGCTCTGTGTTGATTGATTATTATATAGGTGTAATTTATGATATACAGGGTTGTTCGCGTGATTAATTAAGGAATTGCATTGAATTGTTCCACTTTTAAAGTGAATTTAATGCAATTTTATTTGTATAAATATTTGAAGTGTCTATAAAATTATTTTTATGATTTTATAATTTCAATAATTATTTTTAGGATTTTATAAAATTGAGAAATCAATATTTTATTAATTATTTATCTTTAAATGATTTTCTGAATGCTTTTATTTGTAAAATCCATATTTAATTCAAGAGCTCTTCAAAAATTATAAAACTCAAATTTATTTAAGTTGGGAATATTCCGGGAATTTTAAAATTATTTTGGGAATTTTTGAGATTAATTTCACCCGCGCGTTGATTCGTTATTTGTTAAAAGCGGGTATAAATTGCGTTTCAGAACTTGTTTTAAAATTTCAAAATTTACGTTTTAGTTAACTTCGGGATATTTATAATATTTTAAGATTGTTTTGGAATCATTTCGATTAGTAATTATTTTCACCTTATATCGTGAAACAAATTAAAACGGTATGGAAACGGGGTTATTCAGGTAAATAAAACACGTGTCTCGTGGGTATTCAATTAAAGAGACACGTATATATTTTTTTCAGTGCAACGTGTATACAACAGCATCCCTCTTTTTCAGTTATCCCTCAATTTCTCGAGACTTCTTTCTCGATTTCTCTCGATTAAATCTCTCTAATTCTCACAGCTCTCGTCTCTCTCATCTATCTCTCACACTCTGTGCTTCTCTCTCTCTCTCTTTTGCATATCTATCCCCACCCCTTCTGTTTTCTCCGGTTTCTCGGAGTTCCACCGTCATTTTCCTTGTTTCTTCCGGTGAGCAAACCGCCGGTTCCTCCTGGTGGTTCTGCCGCCGGCGTTACTTGGGCGTTCCCTGTTCCGATCGCTTGCTACCCCCTGATTCCGGTAATTGTTACCGTGGCCTTGACTGTTTCTGCATATATATACATACGCGCGTGCGTATATGTATGTGTGTACAGCAGCTGAGAGCTGTGGTTGTTGCTTTGCGTTTATTCTTTCCGGCCTGATTCGTGTCTGGTTCGATTAGTGATGTTTGTGCGCGTGTTTACACGCAGTGGTGTTTAGAAATTTTACTAATTTAATTAATTATTTTACTTGCTGCAGTGAATAAATTGGTTCGAAGTTTCATGAGATAAAATTTATCGTGTGGGAATAAATATGGATTTAATCGGTAGAATACGCGTTGGAAACCCGAAATGTTTTTCGGACACCCGCGGATTTTACCGCCGTCCGCGATGAATTTCGATGAGCGGGCGGTGGACTGTGATTGTAATAACCCCAAAATTTTCAACTTTTTGTAACCCTTGTGAATAGTGTTTGAGCTGAATGAGAAAACTTTTCACGCCACACTATGTAGGGGTTCTGTTATGGATATTCTGGGATATTATTAGTACTCTATGTAGTATATAAGTGTATGTAAAGATCGTCAGAATCCAATTCCGAACACTTTGGTTTTTCCCGGAAATCCACAAGATACGGAGAGAATTGAGTATAAGGTAACAGGATAAAAAGGATTTAAATTAAAGGATTATAATAGAGGATCATAAAAGGAATATAATGTATTGAGAAAGGTTAAGGGAACCTAAGTAATAAGATCCCGGGTATGATCCTTCAAACGATAAACGAGAACGAAAGTTAAGCGAACCGTATAACAGATCAGCGGTCATTAGGCAAATGATTAGGAAGTTAATCAAAGGGATTAGTGGGAATGATGTCATCCAACCAATAGAAAGAGGACAAGGAAGGGAGGATGACATCATGAGGATGACACAAGCATGACAAGGGAAGGAAGGAGGTGTGGTTGAATGAGAACCACACAAATTCAAGGGCAAGAAGGTAATTGACTAAAGCAAATATAAAAACCAAGCAACCAAGCCAAGTAAATTCATTCTTCATCAAAAATCAAAAAGAACCAAGGCATTAGTTCTTCATTGCTCACGGCTTTTCACTATTCAAAAGGCAAGAAAAATTCAAAATCAAAGATCCAAGCTTCCTAAATTGGTAAGATAATTCCCTAACCATCTTCATGCTTAGTTAGGGCTATATCATGAGTTTAAGCCATTAATTCCTTCTCAATCTTCTTCATTTAATCAAAGAAGAAGACTGTGAATAGTGTTTTCAAGTTTTTTAACTTGAAGTTTTCTTGTTTTTCTTGAAGATCCAAGCTTTCCTAAGACTTCTCAAAGCTTCTTAAGGCTTTCTAGCTCCTCCCACCACTTCAAGGAAGGTATACCATCTCCAAACCCTAGATCCCTATATATTATAAGATGATTTTAATTAGTAGGATGATATTGTAGCTTGTTGTGGTGATTTAGAGTTTGGGATTTGGAATGGTAGTGAAATGGAATGGTAAATGTTGTGGTTTTGATTAAAAGAACTTAAGTATGATTAAAGTTAAGTTTAGGCATAAGTATGATTGATTAAATTGAATTGGTTGGGGTTGTTATGATGTGATAAGGATGGATGTTGGTTGTATGTTGTATTTGAGGTTGATTTGGGATGGTTTTGAATGGTTTAAAATATTGGAAATCGCGTAAACATAGCCGTCGTAACGTCCGATTTTCTTTGGACTATTTTTGTGCATAGCATTAGGACCCGAGAACCCCCTGCTAGATTATGACCACTGCCATGATTAGATAGCTCATGTTACGAGCTTCGTTTTGATATGTAGTTCGTTCGATTCCGATGCACGGTTTAGGAGAAACGACCGTTTCAAGTAACGGCGTTTCGCGAACGAAACTTTTTCCCTCGCCTTACTTTGAAACATAGGTTAAAGACCAAAAAGGGTTAATTAATGTATGAAACATTTATGGTAAGTGTGTTAGGCAGTTAGTAAGACACCTGCGAAGGAATCGCCTTAAAACTCATAAAGGTTAAATTATTAAAAATGGTGGAGCCGAGGGTACCCGAGTGACTTAAGCGAATCAGTGAGCGCAAAACAAGCGTTAGAGTCTAAGTTAGTTAAAGTATAGATTTACAAGTGATTTTGGTTTAATTCCAACTTACTTGTTGTTTATAGGTTACCAGACTCGTCCCGAGCCTTTTATCACCCCAAGTCGCTCAGGCAAGTTTTCTACCCGTTATAACTGTTGTTGTGATGAATATATGTATTTGCATTATCTTGCGATAGATGCATGTTGGTTAATTAGCAAATGATGCAATATATTAAAGCATGCTGCTATGGTATATATATATGCATGCCTGTTTCGCATTCTTTCCATATATATATCTGTTGGTTCAGTTGATAATACCTATGCTAGAGGATAGCGGTAACTTGCATATACCCTTAGTATAGGGACCCAAAGGTGAAAATATTTTCTAAAACCGGGAGTCGAGGATCCCGAGTAGATTTTGTATATATGGATATGGATATATATATATATATATATAAAAATATATATATATATTTATATATATATATGGTTATAGTTTTCCAAACTATTAATCGAATAAGGTTTATTCGATAACTTTAACTTTATTTTATTATTGAATATTATTTCGAATATTCATCCGAGGACTTATGACTCCTTTATTTTATTATTGAATATTATTTCGAATATTCATCTGAGGACTTATGACTCCTTTATTTTATTATTGAATATTATTTTGAATATTCATTCGAGGGCTTATGACTCTTTTATATTATTATTGGATATTACTTGGATATTCATTTGAGGATGTATGACTCCTTTATTTTATGAATATTATTTATAATATTCATTCGAGGTATTATGACTCCGCTTATTACTGCAATATATTCTTTATTTTATTAAAGAATAAGGTGTCAATAATCAAACTTATTTTCGATTATTCAAATAAAGATAATACTTTCATATAAGTATATCTTTGATTATTTAATACCCGTTTCAAGTATAAGTTTTAATACTTCTACTTCAATTATTTTTATAAAGATAATTCTTTGTGGGAATATTATTTAAATAATAATATTCAGACATTTTCTAAATATACTGGGGACTGATTTACTTCATTAAATCAGTTTTACTCCAAACACTCTCTAAAGTGTTTTCGAGTCTTCAAAATGATTTTTAAAAGTTAGAGCGGATCCCAAAACTCATTTTTATATTTAAGATCTTCCTTTTTAAGGGGATTTAAATACTCGCTCAAAACCTGGGGAATCCGGCTCTGTGGTGTATTTTATATTCGCAACAAGGTTGCTGTCTTGGTAAAAGAGTTTTTGATTACTTACCCAATATTCGGGAAGTAAAATTCTTGGAACAAGTTAATCCATTAACAGGCATCGCCTGGGAAATATCGGTGAGTTTTCCTTTCCAACTAGATACGACTTCTTGGTGAAGCCGTATCAACAAGTTTCTACTTGGGGAAAGGGGGAACGAGCTTTACGTTTCAGAGTCATGGATTTCATCTGAACTAGGAGTGGCGTAAGTGGTCGAGTAGCGCTGGCCCAGCCTTATCATATTGGCCCAAATGGCCTGGAAGTTCCGCTAAGGCGGTCCATTCCTTAGGAGTTCAGTGTTCGATTGACAAGTAAATCCGACAGGTTCTCCTCTACATGTAGAAAATTGTGGGGTTGTACTACTACGACTGATCATCGTAAGTGGTCTTCCTGGCGCGGTAAACTCCCGTAATGAGTTCATCATCCATTTGGATAATTCTGCAACACTACCCGTAGCATTTCGATTGAAAGGCTACTAATGGGTGGTTGCCGAAGCATTGACAGGGTCAAACATTTTTACTGGTGTATCCATTGAATGAAGTATCTCGTAACTTCATCTCTTTTCAAAATATTTTAAAGATCAAATATTTTCAAGTTTTATTTGTGGTCTCATCTATGGGATGACCTCGTGAATCTTATTATACTTCGAACAGTAGTAGTTCAAGTAGATTTAAAAAAAATGGTATAAGTATAGTGAAGTAATTGGTAACTTCATCTTCTTTTAAAACTTATATCCAGTAAGTAATTACCTTACTTACGATAAAGATTCTAGTAAGTATCCATTTAGATACTTATATTATTGTTATCACTATGTATTATCTTGCGAGCTGTAAGGCTCACTCTTGCTTTATTTCTTCATCACACAACAACAGTTAGGAGAGATGGCCAGACTCCAGCAGACCCAGCGCAAGCGCGTGGGAAGCGTCCCGCGTCTTCCCGATGATGTTGTAGCTGCTATAGCTGCCGAGGTAGATCCATTGTAGTTCAGACCATCTACTTTTGAGAATCAAATTAAGTATAATTATAACTTGTGGCAGATAATGGCAATTAACTGTAAATTTATCAAGTAATCATTTTGGGTTGTAATAACTTTTAAATGCTGGATTCAAAGACTTGTACTTATTTCAATTTCATCTCTGAGACTATAACGAGTTGTGGTGTGTGTTAGTGTGGGGTCACAGCATGAGGTTATTTATTATTAATTAAGTGAAGTGATATTGTGGAAAGAAAGACCGTGACAACCCAGATCCCCGACCCCGGATCTGGGGGTGTTACAGAAATGGTATCAGAGCTAAGCGTTATAAACCTCAGAGATGATGCGTCGATATAATAACAAACTCACAAAGATAATAAGAACTCTTGCCAAGTTCATGGTCGGACTACTTAAAGTAGTGCTGACAGTTAAAACCCTTACGGGAACCCTTATAAGTATCATGATAGTAACTTAGCTCGTTTAATGTGTAGGCGCCTGAGATAGAGGACCCTGAGATGTTCGAGCATGAGCATGATGAGGCATTGCTAGATGTTGAGGATCAGGAGGAGCCTGAGATGGAGGAGGATGAGAAGGACCCCTCAGAGGAGCCTGAGACGGAGGTCATTGCTATTTCAAATGAGGAGGACCCCTCAGAGGAGTCAGAGACAGAGGTTATTGCTATTCCAGATGAGGAGGACCCGGATGAGGTCCCAATAGCTGAGGAGCGTGTTGGACCTATGGTAGTGTATGCTGGTATCCCATTACCCACACTTCCGGTGGTTAGAGCCCCTACCCCTCCACCACTATCTTGGATTCCTGATGATGACAGCTCAGAGACCCATACTTCCGAGCCTAGGCAGACCGAGGAGGCACCCTCGGCGGCTCCGGATTCACCACCTCTTGACCTTGCCCACAGGCAGTCTTCGTTAGCTCATGGATATGTTCAGGATGTATTGAGGACCCGAGTGGCTGTTGCCGAGGGCCGACTAGATGAGGCCAGGAGGGAGTTGGATGTAGAGAGGGCGGGTAGGCGTACCCGAGCTTATGAGACTAGGGCTTCTATACCCCGATCCTTGAGGAGGGAGCTTACGGGGATAGAGCTCACATCCCGAGCGAGGCTCAGATCGCTCCAGGGGGACAGGCATGGTAGGATCTCCAGGCGGCAGGCCGACTATATCTTCCGTCGTGCGATGGAAAGGGTTTGGGAGCTGACCTGCTCCGGTGTGTGATTCAGGATTGATGATGGAATAGTCTAGTTGTCTAGTTAGCCGAGGCCTTAGTAAGAGCCAATTTTCCGGGATAGTTGACTTGTATATAGCATCCCTTTTTCTGACTAGACAGATAGACTCTTGTGTATCACTTTTGGGACAGATGACTGTAGCACTGTTGTACTTTTGACCAGATCAAACTATGTATTTCTCGCATTATGTATATATTTGTTTCCTTTCAGTTCAGTTCCATAGTGACGGGATCACTGTTTTTATCATTATTATTACTGCACTTCGTATTAGAACTTTCTTAAAATAATAGAATTGCGATATACGTTCTCCCCATTATAAGAGCTGTGCAAGGCACAATGTTGTATATGATTGTGACCTAACGTTAAATTTTCCCAATAATTGTTTTTATTATTATCAGAATCATGCCGCCAAGAAAGATTGGAACTAGGGCGAACCCTGGATCTGAGGACCAGGGAAGCCATAATCAGGACAATAGAAACCAAGAACACAGTGAAGAGGAAGATGAGGATTATGTGGAATAGGATGACTCCCTGTATGAAGAGGAAGAGGAAACATATGATATTGAGGGATTTGAGATAGAGGCTGAAGAAGGAGAAACCGAGGTTGAGCAACCAGTACCAAACCCAGGCATGGATCCCATGAGCCAGTTCATGCAACTCCTAAGGCAGAATTTGGAACGTCAACCCAACCCACCCCCTCAAGGAAGTAACAATGCAGTGGCAAACTCTTTCAGGGCTTTTAAGTCCCTTAAGCCCCCTGAGTTCCACGGATCAGCCGACCCAGTTGAGGCAAGGGCGTGGTTAAAGGAAATGGAGAAATCTTTTGAGATTTTGAGTACCGAGGAGGCACAGAAGACTGTATTTGCTACCTACCTTCTGAAAGGAGAAGCTAACTACTGGTGGGAGGCCAAGAAAAATATGGAGACAGACGCTATTATAACCTGGGAGAGATTTAGTCAGTTGTTTCTGGGGAAGTATTTCCCGAGGTTTATGGAAAACCAGATGGAGCTCAAGTTCTTGGAGCTAAAGCAGAATAACTTGTCTGTAGCAGAGTACGAAGCGAAATTTACTGAGTTATCAAGGTTTGTGCCGGAGTTTGTGAGCACCGAGGAAAAGAAAGCTAGGAGGTTTCAGCAGGGACTGAAACCATGGATTCAGAATAGGGTGGCAATCCTTGAGCTTACGGACTATGCCACTCTGGTGCAAAAGGCAACGATTGTAGAAGCCGGAAGTGAACAGATGCAGAAGGAAAGAGAGAAGAAGGGAATAAAGAGGAAAAGTATGAGCATGGGTGGGGGTTCAGCAGGAAGGAGCTTCCCAACTAGATTTAATCGAGGAGCAGTGTCCCTACCGGGAAAGAACACTGGGTTTAAGCGGCCAATGAGCATGAATGTGAGCCAGAGCGGCCAGAAGTCTAGAATGTCTTATTCCAACCAGTCTCGACCCCCATTGCCAACCTGTAACACTTGTGGAAGAATGCATTCTGGGGAATGTAAGGGAAAGCCAGTAACCTGCTTTAAGTATGGGCAAGTGGGCCACTATTCTCACAAATGCCCTTCGTCAGCCCCTGTCGTCATTCCAACCACCACTTGTCATCAGTGCGGACACCCAGGTCATTGGAAGAGGGAATGCCCAATGAACAAACCAGCAGCTTCGGGAGCAAGCAGGGCTGCTTCTAATAAGCCACCTACTGCGAGGACTTTCAACATGACAGTCCAGGATGCTATGAAAGATTCAGATGTGATAGCAGGTACCCTTTCTCTAAATTCAGTCAGTGCAAATGTTTTATTTGATTCGGGAGCAACTAAATCTTTTATATCAAAGGACCTTGCGCGTAAGTTAAGACTTAAGGCTGAACCCTTGATAGAACCCTTACAAGTAGAAATAGCCAATCATGAAATTATTCCTGTTAACCAGATTCACCCCGCCTGTGAGATAGGCATAGGGGAGCAATCTTTCAGTGTTGATCTGATTCCTTTTAAATTAGGGGAGTTTGATGTGATTTTGGGAATGGACTGGCTATCTAGCAACGATGCTCAGATAGACTGTAAAGGGAAGAAAGTTAAGTTAAATATCCCCGGGAAGAAAGAAGTTATATTTAGAGGAAAGAGGCAGACGCAGAAATTTTTGACTATGGCCCAGGCCAAAAGGATGCTACGAAAAGGAAGTGAGGCTTACCTAGCCTATGTGGTGGACACGCAGAAGGAGGTGCCCAACTTACAAGATATTCCAGTAGTCAACGAATTTGAAGATGTATTCCCACAAGACCTTCCGGGATTACCACCCGATAGAGTGATTGAATTTGCTATTGAGTTGGCCCCAGGGACGGCGCCAGTTTTAAAAGCACCTTACCGGTTAGCCCCGTTAGAAATGAAGGAATTAGCTATCCAATTGCAGGAACTTTTGGATAAGGGTATGATAAGACCCAGTGTGTCTCCGTGGGGAGCACCAGTTTTATTTGTTAAGAAGAAAGATGGGAGCATGAGGTTGTGCATAGACTATCGAGAGTTGAACAAGCTAACCATAAAGAACAGGTACCCATTACCTAGAATAGACGATCTGTTCGACCAGCTAAAGGATGCTGTTTATTTTTCCAAGATTGACCTGAGAACTGGATATCACCAACTAAAGATTAAACCCGAAGATATTTCCAAGACAGCGTTCCGTACCAGGTATGGGCATTATGAGTTCTTGGTAATGTCCTTTGGATTAACCAACGCCCCAGCGGCTTTCATGGATTTAATGAATAGAGTATTTAAGAAGTACTTAGACAAGTGTGTGATAGTTTTTATCGATGATATTTTGATCTACTCAAGGACTGAGGCAGAACATGCAGAGCATTTGAGGATAGCTTTAGGAATACTCAGAGAGGAACAGTTATATGCCAAATTCTCGAAGTGTGAATTCTGGCGGAATGAAGTACAGTTTTTAGGACATGTGATCAATAAAGAAGGAGTATTGGTCGACCCCTCCAAGATAGAGGCGGTCTCAAATTTGGAAAGGCCAACCACACCCACCGAGGTAAGGAGTTTCATAGGATTGGCCGGCTACTATCGTAGATTTGTTCAGGACTTTGCGAAGATCGCAGCCCCTTTGACACGACTTACTCGTAAGACAGAGAAGTTTGAATGGACGGAGAAATGCGAGAACAGTTTTCAGGAATTAAAGAAAAGGTTGATAACGGCTCCGGTATTGGCATTACCGGACGGAAAAGGAGATTTTGTGATATATAGTGACGCGTCGCACAAAGGATTAGGATGTGTGCTTATGCAGCACGGTAAAGTTATCGCGTATGCATCGAGACAACTGAAGGAATACGAGGTTAGATATCCTACTCATGACCTTGAGCTCGCGGCAATAGTATTTGCTTTAAAAATTTGGAGGCACTACTTATATGGAGAGAAGTGCGAGATTTTCACAGACCATAAGAGCCTCAAGTACATATTTACGCAGAAAGAGCTCAACATGCGCCAGAGGAGATGGTTAGAACTAATCAAGGACTATGATTGTGAGATTCTCTATCATCTAGGGAAAGCCAATGTGGTGGCTGATGCCCTTAGTAGAAAGGAAAGACTCAGAATGATAACGACTTCGGAAGAGTTGATAAGGGATTTTGAGAGAATGGAAATAGAAGTAAAGGTAACCGGAACCGGAACTGAAAAGCTTTTTGAGATCTCAATGCAGCCAGAGTTATTGGAAAAGATCAGATTGTGCCAGGAGAAAATAATGAATGAAGGCAGAGAGTCAATGACTGGAGAGGAGATCCATACTGAGAAAGATGATAAAGGGATAATGAGGTACTCCTACCGAATTTGGGTTCTGAATGTTCAAGAACTTAAAGATGAGATTTTGGATGAAAGCCATAGTTCAAGGTATTCCATTCACCCGGGAAGTACCAAGATGTATAGGGATTTGAAGGAATATTACTGGTGGCCCAACATGAAGAGGGACGTAGCAGAATGGGTAAACAAGTGTTTGACTTGCCAAAGAGTAAAGGCAGAGCACCAGAGACACAGTGGACTTTTGCGACCCCTGGAGATTCCCGAATGGAAATGGGAACAGATAGCGATGGATTTTGTTGTAGGCTTGCCAAGGATAAAAGCCAATCACGACGCCATTTGGGTAATTATAGACCGACTGACAAAATCAGCTCATTTCATTCCTATCAATGAGAGATACACAGTCGATAGACTGGTGGACATTTACCTTAAGGAAATAGTGACGCGACATGGAGTCCCAGCGTCCATTGTCTCAGACCGAGACCCCAGGTTCAACTCCAGATTTTGGAGGAGCTTTCAGGAGTGTGCGGGGACCAAGTTAAATATGAGTACCGCGTACCATCCCCAGACGGATGGACAGAGTGAAAGGACCATCCAGACACTAGAAGATATGTTGAGAGTCTGTGCAATAGACCTTAAAGGAAGTTTGGATGATCACTTGCCGTTGATCGAGTTTTCTTATAACAATAGCTTTCATGCTAGCATCGGAATGCCGCCTTATGAGGCCCTGTACGGAAGAAGGTGTCGATCTCCCTTATACTGGGATGAAGTAGGGGAGCGGAAGATGCTCGGACCCGAAGTGGTCCAAAAGACCAAAGATATAGTGGATCTTATCAGAGGGCGACTTGTAGCAGCCCAAGACAGACAAAAGAAATATGCAGACCTAGCCCGAAAGGACAAGGAATATGAAGTAGGGGACTTAGTACTGTTGAAAGTATCCCCTTGGAAGGGATTAATGAGGTTCGGAAAGAAAGGAAAACTAAGCCCAAGATATATTGGACCTTTTGAGATATTAAGACGGATTGGAAAGTTAGCTTACGAGCTAGCCCTACCCCCTAATTTGCAACAAGTTCATAATGTGTTCCATGTGTCAATGCTAAGGAGGTATCATCGGGATGCCAGACACATAGTGGAGTATGAGCAGGTGGATATGCAGCCAGATCTAACTTACGTGGAGAAGCCAGTAAGGATTATGGATAAGAAGGAGCAGGTGCTTCGGAACAAAGTGATCAAGCTAGTCAGAGTACTATGGCAGAATCATAACGTGGAAGAATCAACTTGGGAACTAGAGAGCACAATGCTAGAAAAGTACCCCCATTTGTTTTCTGTTTGATTCCGGGACGGAATCCTTTTAAGGAGGGGAGACTGTAATAACCCCAAAATTTTCAACTTTTTGTTACCCTTGTGAATAGTGTTTTAGCTGAATGAGAAAACGTTTCACGCCACACTATGTAGGGGTTCTGTTATGGATATTCTGGGATATTATTAGTCCTCTATGTAGTATATAAGTGTATGTAAAGATCGTCAGAATCCAATTCCGAACACTTTGGTTTTTCCCGGAAATCCACAAGATACGGAGAGAATTGAGTATAAGGTAACAGGATAAAAAGGATTTAAATTAAAGGATTATAATAGAGGATCATAAAAAGGAATATAATGTATTGAGAAAGGTTAAGGGAACCTAAGTAATAAGATCCCGGGTATGATCCTTCAAACGATAAACGAGAACGAAAGTTAAGCGAACCGTATAACAGATCAGCGGTCATTAGGCAAACGATTAGGAAGTTAATCAAAGGGATTAGTGGGAATGATGTCATCCAACCAATAGAAAGAGTACAAGGAAGGGAGGATGACATCATGAGGATGACACAAGCATGACAAGGGAAGGAAGGAGGTGTGGTTGAATGAGAACCACACAAATTCAAGGGCAAGAAGGTAATTGACTAAAGCAAATACAAAAACCAAGCAACCAAGCCAAGTAAATTCATTCTTCATCAAAAATCAAAAAGAACCAAGGCATTAGTTCTTCATTGCTCACGGCTTTTCACTATTCAAAAGGCAAGAAAAATTCAAAATCAAAGATCCAAGCTTCCTAAATTGGTAAGATAATTCCCTAACCATCTTCATGCTTAGTTAGGGCTATATCATGAGTTTAAGCCATTAATTCCTTCTCAATCTTCTTTATTTAATCAAAGAAGAAGACTATGAATAGTGTTTTCAAGTTTTTTAACTTGAAGTTTTCTTGTTTTTCTTGAAGATCCAAGCTTTCCTAAGACTTCTCAAAGCTTCTTAAGGCTTCCTAGCTCCTCCCACCACTTCAAGGAAGGTATACCATCTCCAAACCCTAGATCCCTATATATTATAAGATGATTTTAATTAGTAGGATGATATTGTAGCTTGTTGTGGTGATTTAGAGTTTGGGATTTGGAATGGTAGTGAAATGGAATGGTAAATGTTGTGGTTTTGATTAAAAGAACTTAAGTATGATTAAAGTTAAGTTTAGGCATAAGTATGATTGATTAAATTGAATTGGTTGGGGTTGTTATGATGTGATAAGGATGGATGTTGGTTGTATGTTGTATTTGAGGTTGATTTGGGATGGTTTTGAATGGTTTAAAATATTGGAAATCGCGTAAACATAGCCGTCGTAACGTCCGATTTTCTTTGGACTGTTTTTGTGCATAGAATTAGGACCCGAGAACCCCCTGCTAGATTATGAACACTGCCATGATTAGATAGCTCATGTTACGAGCTTCGTTTTGATATGTAGTTCGTTCGATTCCGATGCACGGTTTAGGAGAAACGACCGTTTCAAGTAACGACGTTTCGCGAACGAAACTTTTTCCCTCGCCTTACTTTGAAACATAGGTTAAAGACCAAAAAGGGTTAATTAATGTATGAAACATTTATGGTAAGTGTGTTAGGCAGTTGGTAAGACACCCGCGAAGGAATCGCCTTAAAACTCGTAAAGGTTAAATTATTAAAAATAGTGGAGCCGAGGGTACCCGAGTGACTTAAGCGAATCAGTGAGCGCAAAACAAGCGTTAGAGTCTAAGTTAGTTAAAGTATAGATTTACAAGTGATTTTGGTTTAATTCCAACTTACTTGTTGTTTATAGGTTACCAGACTCGTCCCGAGCCTTTTATCACCCCAAGTCGCTCAGGCAAGTTTTCTACCCGTTATAACTGTTGTTGTGATGAATATATGTATTTGCATTATCTTGCGATAGATGCATGTTGGTTAATTAGCAAATGATGCAATATATTGAAGCATGCTTCTATGGTATATATATATGCATGCATGTTTCGCATTCTTTCCATATATATATCTGTTGGTTCAGTTGATAATACCTATGCTAGAGGATAGCGGTAACTTGCATATACCCTTAGTATAGGGACCCAAAGGTGAAAATATTTTCTAAAACCGGGAGTCGAGGATCCCGAGTAGATTTTGTATATATGGATATGGATATATATATATATATTTATATATATATATATGGTTATAGTTTTCCAAACTATTAATCGAATAAGGTTTATTCGATAACTTTAACTTTATTTTATTATTGAATATTATTTCGAATATTCATCCGAGGACTTATGACTCCTTTATTTTATTATTGAATATTATTTCGAATATTCATCTGAGGACTTATGACTCCTTTATTTTATTATTGAATATTATTTTGAATATTCATTCGAGGGCTTATGACTCTTTTATATTATTATTGGATATTACTTGGATATTCATTTGAGGATGTATGACTCCTTTATTTTATGAATATTATTTATAATATTCATTCGAGGTATTATGACTCCGCTTATTACTGCAATATATTCTTTATTTTATTAAAGAATAAGGTGTCAATAATCAAACTTATTTTCGATTATTCAAATAAAGATAATACTTTCATATAAGTATATCTTTGATTATTTAATACCCGTTTCAAGTATAAGTTTTAATACTTCTACTTCAATTATTTTTATAAAGATAATTCTTTGTGGGAATATTATTTAAATAATAATATTCAGACATTTTCTAAATATACTGGGGACTGATTTACTTCATTAAATCAGTTTTACTCCAAACACTCTTTAAAGTGTTTTCGAGTCTTCAAAATGATTTTTAAAAGTTAGAGCGGATCCCAAAACTCATTTTTATATTTAAGATCTTCCTTTTTAAGGGGATTTAAATACTCGCTCAAAACCTGGGGAATCCGGCTCTGTGGTGTATTTTATATTCGCAACAAGGTTGTTGTCTTGGTAAAAGAGTTTTTGATTACTTACCCAATATTCGGGAAGTAAAATTCTTGGAATAAGTTAATCCATTAACAGGCATCGCCTGGGAAATATCGGTGAGTTTTCCTTTCCAACTAGATACGACTTCTTGGTGAAGCCGTATCAATAAGTTTCTACTTGGGGAAAGGGGGAACGAGCTTTACGTTTCAGAGTCATGGATTTCATCTGAACTAGGAGTGGCGTAAGTGGTCGAGTAGCGCCGGCCCAGCCTTATCATATTGGCCCAAATGGCCTGGAAGTTCCGCTAAGGCGGTCCATTCCTTAGGAGTTCAGTGTTCGGTTGACAAGTAAATCCGACAGGTTCTCCTCTACATGTAGAAAATGGTGGGGTTGTACTACTACGACTGATCATCGTAAGTGGTCTTCCTGGCGCGGTAAACTCCCGTAATGAGTTCATCATCCATTTGGATAATTCTGCAACACTCCCGTAGCATTTCGATTGAAAGGCTACTAATGGGTGGTTGCCGAAGCATTGACAGGGTCAAACATTTTTACTGGTGTATCCATTGAATGAAGTATCTCGTAACTTCATCTCTTTTCAAAATATTTCAAAGATCAAATATTTTCAAGTTTTATTTGTGGTCTCATCTATGGGATGACCTCGTGAATCTTATTATACTTCGAACAGTAGTAGTTCAAGTAGATTTAAAAAAAAAATGGTATAAGTATAGTGAAGTAATTGGTAACTTCATCTTCTTTTAAAACTTATATCCAGTAAGTAATTACCTTACTTACGATAAAGATTCTAGTAAGTATCCATTTAGATACTTATATTATTGTTATCACTATGTATTATATTGCGAACTGTAAGGCTCACTCTTGCTTTATTTCTTCATCACACAACAACAGTTAGGAGAGATGGCCAGACTCCAGCAGACCCAGCGCAAGCGCGTGGGAAGCGTCCCGCGTCTTCCCGATGATGTTGTAGCTGCTATAGCTGCCGAGGTAGATCCATTGTAGTTCAGACCATCTACTTTTGAGAATCAAATTATGTATAATTATAACTTGTGGCAGATAATGGCAATTAACTGTAAATTTATCAAGTAATCATTTTGGGTTGTAATAACTTTTAAATGCTGGATTCAAAGACTTGTACTTATTTCAATTTCATCTCTGAGACTATAACGAGTTGTGGTGTGTGTTAGTGTGGGGTCACAGCATGAGGTTATTTATTATTAATTAAGTGAAGTGATATTGTGGAAAGAAAGACCGTGACAACCCGGATCCCCGACCCCGGATCTGGGGGTGTTACAGTGATGATTATATTCTGAGTCCTAATTTAACAAATAAATGTAAAATGCGAATAATAATAGTATTGAATTGACGTTTGGGAAATTGTGAATATTGGTTGTTTTGAATTATTGTGGTGAAGTGACGTCAAATTGTTCGACGGGTTAGTCCGATAAATAAAGGAAGTGCTGCCCAATTTCCGGAAAACTGGACTACGTAAATACGGGAACATATTCGATGATTATCGGGATGTTGAGTGACTATATATATATGTGTGTGTATGTTTTATACGAAACTTGATTGTACGATGTGATAAATTATTTTGCCAAATCGATAACCCTGATTTCGTAAAATAAAGAGTATATGTATTTTCTAAAAACGAACACTGGATCGATTTTGAGAATGTGAACCCTAATTGTTGTCTGTGTTATTTTATTATGAATAATTATGAGTAGGGTTTGAGTATCGTTGGGTAAGAATTAGTATCGAGGATATGTCAAGCATACCTAGACGTCTAATGTAGGGTATTTCGACCCTATAGGTTATAGTCAGAAACACTGAAAGTGGACAATGGACTAAAGATAACCTAGCAATCAGTCGGCGAGCTCAGTAGAGTTTCAACAAAAAAACCTGAGTGTCGAAGTCGAATCCAATGGGATCTAGTGGTTGGACGTTAAAGCCTGAGCGGCAGAGTCGGATCAGAATTGATCAGTAATAGTTGTAAAGCCTGTAAGGCAAGTATTTCTGAACTTTTTCTTTTCAAGATATATTACCAATGTTTTTGAACTGTTTTATAACATATTGTTATCATTAAACATAACTCCTGTTTAATAATGCATATGCTTCACACTATTTACCCTTAAACCCTGATTCTTTCTTGATCTTGATCCGTAAGCCTTATTCTTTGCAAACCGTCCTTTGTTGATCCTCAGACACCAAACCACACAAGTATGATACTACTCCCCAAATGTATAGATACCAAACACCAAACATTGAAACAAATTGTTCAAAACCACATAAATTTTTATATCTCAACCATTCTTTATAACATCAAAGAACTATACCTTGAACGATCATTATTTTACAAACTGAAAACCGTTTCTTATACGTACCCTAATATACCCCTGTGATACATCTTGAATTGCATTACGTTTTAATACCAATGCTTTATCGCTGTTGATTATGATCTTGCTTATTGAATTACATTGTTATTACACTGAATTGTTTTGGAATTGGATAGTTTTCTTTATGTTGACCAGATTCGTGGTCAGACCAGATTCGTGGTCAAATTAGGCCAATGTGTGCCATAGATCCAGTAATTAGAGCAGTGTTGTGTGCTTGCTCGGGGTTAGTGCGTGACTGATCAGCAGCCTAACCTTGGTTTTTAAAACTTAAAATGAATATCTAATTCTAATGATTAGTTAAAAAGAAACTTGATTCCTTTGAATCATCTCATTTGATCATTGTTTAACCTCAGTTATCACTATTATTACTTGCTGAGCTAGTTAGCTCACCCTTGCGATTCTTTTATATATTTTACAGTTGAAAAGAATATGGATGATAGTGAAGTTCCTCAGTCCAAAGTGCGGGCTAAGGTTCCAGTTGAGTTGAATCGAGCTAGCAGAAGCTTCATGCGGTATAGAGATAGTCAGATTGTAAGAATGATTTTATTATCAATTGTAAGTTAAATTAGTTGGGATTTGGTACGTTGTAATAAAGGTTAAGATTGTGGCTTGTTTTCATACTTTAACCTGTTACGATCCATGGTTATGTAAAGCAGGGTCATTGCAAATAATATTTCTTATTCAGGTTTATATATTGTATATGTGTTGTGGACCCCAAACTTCTGACCCGGGTTTGGAGGGCGCCACAGGTTGGTATCTGAGCTACAGGTTTTAAGTCACTGAAACAAGCCTAGATTATCGAGATTGGGTAGAGGGTTAGGAATAGGAATAGGAAATAGAAAAATAAGACGTTGTGAGGTTGAGTGCGATGGTATAGTAGGTCTCCGGCACGGTTCATATTGCGATTCGGGATTCTTAGCTTGCGACGTGATTTCCAAACAACGGCAATGGCAGATCTTGATTTCCCGGTGTCATTTGATCATTTGGAGCTTTCCGTTCGAGGATCGTAATCTTCTCTCAGATTGGATTTGCACCTTGTTCCTCCACTAGCATTAATGGTATTACCTTCTGTTATAACGGTTGTACTTCTTCAAGCTATTATACGCTAATTTTCCACCTCTTGATACGAGATTACCTATTCAAGAACCTCCATCTGTTTATTCTTGTTTTACTGGACATTCGGCTGTGAGTGTATCTCTTTAGTTTACCCTACATTCTGTTCTATACCCCCAGTTTAGAACTTGTCCTATGAAGCGATTGTACCTATGAGGATGGATTCGAGAGCTACAGTAAATGGTGAGCGCTTGAGATATAAATAAAGATGAGAAAAAGTTTAGAGAGGAGATTTAATTGTTTCAGAGGATAGTTGTTATCGGGTTAAAAGAAGCCATTAGTGACTAAGCCACCCGTGAATAATTATGAGATGAATTAGATGAATTTTGAAAGAGTTAGAGAGAAAGGTAAAAATCTGGAAATTTTAGTGGAATTAAATGATGGTGCTATGATAAATGCGATATGTAAAGTAGTGATGTGATGTGATACGAGCAAACTTTGTTCTATGAAATAGACTTGTTGACCATTGGATAGCATGTTCTACTTTACTACTGCAACGATAATGTCGGGAGTATTACCAGTATGAAAGTTTTGATGTGAAGCTACGAATACGATAACACGCAATGACAATTGAAGTGATCGTTGATTAAGGAAGGCAAATGGACCTAATAAAGGAGAGGAGGTAGATTGAAGTGAATGGACCTTTATGTGATCGTTCCTTTAATGTGGTACCTTGTTATAGGTCGGAAGGACAACAACCAACTCATATAGTAAGGACAACCATATTTGTGATTTTCAAAATTTTTAACAAGTTTTCAAAAAAGATTTTTTCCTTACAAAATTTCTAAAAGCCTTTTCGAATAAAATGATTTGTAAACATTGGTTGTCAAGTTACTACTTGAGTTTCTTGTTTGTTAGAAAGCCCGGATTACCTGGAAAGATGCCGTTTCAAACTTAGTATTGCTAATTTCGAGAACGAAGTAACCTATAATTATGAAGAAGTTGATTATTCCTAACAGTAAAGTGCAAATATTGTTTGATAAAATTTACAACAGAATCAGCGTACGGAGTAACTATACATTCAATTACTAGGACTATCAGAGTTCGAAGAATTCATCGATTTAACAGAAGCCGGAGCATGATCGAAGAAGATTGGGAAGATTTCCAGACCTCTCTAAAAGTAGAATATTATTAACAAAAGAATCTTTATGTCGAATGGTACGTGGTTATTCTAAATTAAAAGAAGAATCTTGAAGTTACCTGGTAGGAACGCCATTATGATCGAATTATTAAGGTATTATAAGTGTAAGTGCGATGTTAAAGACGCAAGACTTAACAAGTAAGAATCTACCATAATGCTTAGTTGCGAAGACATTTTAGTATACTTCTAAAGTTGTTATATGACATAGTTGGGATATGATCGATCAAACTCGAAAGATGAATACAAGTGAAATGTGGATGGTGACCAATGGTGTCATCCTTGTCCTCAACATTACAGCGTATATTCCTTTTTAATTCCTAAAAATGTATGAACTCCTTTTCTTAATAAATTCTTTCTAGTGATATCAAAATGGAGGATTTTGCATTCCTTTCAAATTTAATTGTTCCACTCAAGTTTTGCTTTCTGATTGGGACAAACAGTGTTATGATGAGACACTTTGTCGGAATGACGAAGAGTCGGGTGGGACGCCACCTAATCATGTGCTGTATGTCATACGGTATGAAAGACTGGCCATCTTAAGTACCAATGTGGTTGTCTCATTCATATTCAAATCATTACTTCTTCTTTCTTTTCAACTCTAAGTTTATTAAAATTGTGAATCCTTCTAGTTGTTTTGTTGTACCGTTGTTCTTTGCGAGAGCTTTTCAAGCAAGAGTCAACGTATTATACACCCAGCGGGCAAAGTTTCATCTACCTCTCATGCATGGAAAGGAAACAAGGGCATATGGTGAGAATTGCAAACCACTGGCCCTAGCCAGGGATGCATTACGAGTCAAGGGAATCTACTTCAATAAGGAATACATCTCCGAGAACGAGAATTTGTGATTTTCCTGAGAAATATGTTATTTAGAATATGGATGTGATAACATGGAAGATTATTGCGGATACCTTATGCGTTAAAGTATTGAAAGACGCGGGAGGAATTTGATCGTATATCTCTCAAGGTTTATTTGATAAGATGAATTATCCTGTCGAATCAATAAGTTTATGACTAAAGGACTAGCAAGTTAAGAACGTGCAGTTATTGAATAAGTAAGTACAAATGGCGGAATCGATATTTCTGGCAATAAGTTGCGAAGAATTGATATCATTTGAGATAAGAGGATTTGACATTATTCTAAGGAGTGGATTAACTATTCAAGTGTGATGCCCAGGTAGACCGTCGTGATGGAAGATAGTTCTGAAGACGCCAAATGAGAACATGAAGAAGTTTAAAGGACAAAGGAAAGTAAAGAACTTGTTAAGAACGATTTAAGATTACAGTGGCCAAAATATAAGTGCTATGGCGATTATAACTAAGAGTCCGGAGCAAACCGAACTTGAAGATTTTACAGTCTCAAGATATATTTCCAGATGAGTTACCAATATTTCCTTTAGATAAAGAAAATGTGTTTATGATTGATTTAGCACCTGAAATGAAGCCAGTGTCCAAAGCCCCGCATAGAATGGCACCAGATAAAATAAAGGAGTTACCAGAGCAAACGCAGGAGATAATTAGAAGAAAAAGCAACTGGACCTAGCATACCCCCTAAAGTGCACCGGCACGATGTGTTAATAAGAAAGATGGAAGTGTGAGATTATGTGTTGACTAGCGAAAACTCAACAAGTTTATTCTCATGAGCAGATATTTGTTACCTCAAATCAATGATTTGTTTAACCAAACGAAGGAAGCAAAGTATTTTCATAAGATTAATTTAAGACTGGGTATATTACCAAGTAAAGATTGAACTTATGGACATACTAAAGATAATTTTCAGAACTCAGTACTGTTGTTATAAAATTCTAGAAATGTTAGCTGGTTGAACTGATATACCGGTGATATTTAAATTTGATGAGTAAAATCTTGAAAAAAGAATTTGGATAAGATGTACTTGTGTTACTTAAGAAGGACCATGCAACCTATACAATGATAGCTGAGGAGTCAAAGAAGAAAGAAGCGGTATAAAAAGTTTACTAGGTGAAAACTTTAATGGCAGGAAGTATAATTCTTAGTATAGACAGTCAGTAAGGAGGAGACAAAAAGGGATTCAGCAGAAAAATTCAAAGATACTATGAAGAAAAAGAAACTAGAAACACCAACAAAAGTAAGAAGTGTTATCATAAGCCGGTTACTATCGAAAATTTGTGCAAGATTTCTTGGAAGTTGCCATATCTTGGACGAAGCTAACCAGGAGAAGCAAGAAGCTTATATGAAGTAGAGAAGGGTAAAGAAAGTTTTACGGAGTTAAGTGAAAGAATGGTTACCGCACCTGCTTTATCATTTTGAAAGTATCAAGGAGATTTGGTAGTTAGTGATGCTTTTCATAAGGGAGTAGGATGTGTATTGATGCAGCACAATAAAGTTATTGTATACGTACCTAGACAACCGAAACCTTATGAACAGAAGTATCCTATTCGTAATTGGGACTAATAGTAATAATATTTGTTTTGAAAATAAAAAAATTGGGAAACATGATATCTATGGAGAAAGGTGTAAGATCTATATGGACCATAAGAGTTTGAAGTATATATTCCTGAGGAAAAGCAAATGTAGTGGCAAGCGATAAGCAAAAAGGAGAGAATGAACAGAGAGGCTGCACTAGAGGAACTAACTATAGAATTCTGGAAGTTGGAATTGGAAGCTAAAGTTCATAATCCAAAAGAAACAAAGATGGATAGTATGACCTTTCAGTTGAAGTTGTGAAGGGAAAGATAAGATGTCAGGAGAAGATAATAGATCACGATGTTAGTAGTTAGTAAAAGGAAATTTATGCGCCCGGGAGAACGATCACGATATTGCCAGGTTTTCTTCCAGCACTTGGATGCTACAAGTAGAAGAATTAAGAAATGAGATCCCATAGGGAATTTACAATTAAAAGTGTTTAATCTATTGAAGAGATGCCAAGATATATGGAAATTTAAAGAAAAATAGTGATAACCAGGTATAAGAAGCGAATTTCAAAATAGATTGGGAAGTGTTGGACAGGTCAAAGAATTAAGGCGAAGTATCGGAGGCCTAATGAACAAGGCAGACCAAGGAGTGGTTTTACAAGAAGCAAGTCATAAAACGTATCAGTGATGTTGTTGGGGAAAATAAATAAAATTATGAGATTATGTACTGATTAGCGGGAGTTCAATAAAACAACGAATAAGAATAAGTGAACCCTATGAGGATTGATTACCTACGAGACCTAATCTAAGAAGTGTGTTATGTCTTGAGGATTAACTTAAGATCTGACCTGAGAAAATATCAGAGATTACGATTAAAGTGAGTTAAAAACATTGCCAGCTCTGGTGATATTATGTGAAATGACAAGTGTATCAGGTGTCTATAAGGAATTAAGGAACATGTTGTATAAGGAATACTCAGATAAGTGAATTATATTTATTGATAACATCCTCAGCTATTCAAGGAATAAGAAAGTATGTGTGGAATGCCCAAGGATTTTTCTCCAAAGATCAGAAGGAAAGCAACTATACGTTTAGTCTTCAAGAATGAAATTTTGACTAAGGTTAACCAAAGATTCTGAATTAATCCATTAACAACTACCTAAGCAAAGCCGTATGGTAACAGATGCCTTATGCCGACAGAAAGGATTAGATGTAATTAAGACCACCAAGGAGTTAATAAACGAATTGGAATGAGTATCTGAAGTTCAAATACTTAAAGATGATAATACGTGAATATATGAGATTACTTTTCAGCCTTAACTAATGGAAAGGAGTAAGAGATGTTTTAATGTTTGGAAACCAAGTTGAAAACGAGCACCGCCTATCATCCTTAAACGGAAAGTCAAAGTACAGAAGTGATTCAGGAAATGTAAAATATGTTGAGAGGTTGAGTTTTAAAGAAACACTAGAATGATCATTTAAGTTAAATGCCACTTTATCAAGCTTCATGTGAACGTAAGTGTAGTTTCCCATTTCTATTAAAATAAAGTGGGAGAAAGAAAGTTGTCAAATTCTAAGTTAAATCGGCACACCAAGAGCATAGTAATATTGATTAAAGCAGCTCAGAGTAGATAGAGAAAGAAGACAAAATTGTATTGAGAGAAAGTTTGAGTATAGAAATAGGACCAGTAGTGTTAGTAAAAGTGTCGTCTTGAAAGAGATTGGATAAGTTTGAGTAGAAGCGACAAGCTAAGTCCTAAAATGAGTAAACCATTCGAGGTATTGATAAATATAGGCAAAGTTGTTCATGAGTTGATGTTACCGTCATAATAGTATGTACATGTAGTGTGTTTTGCCTGTCAAGGGTAGGGCAATACGTATCTGATTTGAATTAAGTGAGTGATTAGGAGCCAATGGGTTCTTGTCCAAGTTTGTTTTGTATATAGTGATCGATCTAAATTTTTGATCGTTAAAGGCAAGTCATTGAAAATAAGCGTATATCTATAGTAAGTACGTTCGAAATCCTCGATTAGAAGAGTCTACTGGAAAATAAAGTCAGATATACTTGACAAATATCCTCACTTATATAATTAGACCAGATTCTGAGGACAGAATCTTTTTAAGGGGGGAAGGATATAACGACTCGTGTGTTTTTGAATTATTTCAATATGTGATTATTACGGAAATTATTAAATAAAATATGTGTATTGGTTTTGACCGCTCTGTGTTGATTGATTATTATATAGGTGTAATTTATGATATACAGGGTTGTTCGCGTGATTAATTAAGGAATTGCATTGAATTGTTCCACTTTTAAAGTGAATTTAATGCAATTTTATTTGTATAAATATTTGAAGTGTCTATAAAATTATTTTTATGATTTTATAATTTCAATAATTATTTTTAGGATTTTATAAAATTGAGAAATCAATATTTTATTAATTATTTATCTTTAAATGATTTTTTTAATGCTTTTATTTGTAAAATCCATATTTAATTCAAGAACTCTTCAAAAATTATAAAACTCATATTTATTTAAGTTGGGAATATTCCGGGAATTTTAAAATTATTTTGGGAATTTTTGAGATTAATTTCACCCGCGCGTTGATTCGTTATTTGTTGAAAGCGGGTATAAATTGCGTTTCAGAACTTGTTTTAAAATTTCAAAATTTACGTTTTAGTTAACTTCGGGATATTTATAATATTTTAAGATTGTTTTGGAATCATTTCGATTAGTAATTATTTTCACCTTATATCGTGAAACAAATTAAAACGGTATGGAAACGGGGTTATTCAGGTAAATAAAAACGTGTCTCGTGGGTATTCAATTAAAGAGACACGTATATATTTTTTTTAGTGCAACGTGTATACAACAGCATCCCTCTTTTTCATTTATCCCTCAATTTCTCGAGACTTCTTTCTCGATTTCTCTCGATTAAATCTCTCTAATTCTCACAGCTCTCGTCTCTCTCATCTATCTCTCACACTCTGTGCTTCTCTCTCTTTTGCGTATCTATCCCCACCCCTTCCGTTTTCTCCGGTTTCTCGGAGTTCCACCATCATTTTCCTTGTTTCTTCCGGTGAGCAAACCGCCGGTTCCTCCTGGTGGTTCTGTCGCCGGCGTTACTTGGGCGTTCCCTGTTCCGATCGCTTGCTACCCCCTGATTCCGGTAATTGTTACCGTGGCCTTGACTGTTTCTGCATATATATACATACGCGCGTGCATATATATATGTGTGTACAGCAGCCGAGAGCTGTGGTTGTTGCTTTGCGTTTATTCTTTCCGGCCTGATTCGTGTCTGGTTCGATTAGTGATGTTTGTGCGTGTGTTTACATGCAGTGGTGTTTAGAAATTTTACTAATTTAATTAATTATTTTACTTGCTGCAGTGAATAAATTGATTCGAAGTTTCGTGAGATAAAATTTATCGTGTGGGAATAAATATGGATTTAATCGGTAGAATACGCGTTGGAAACCCAAAATGTTTTTCAGGCACCCGCGGATTTTACCGCCGTCCGCGATGAATTTCGATGAGCGGGCGGTGGACTGTGATGATTATATTCTGAGTCCTAATTTAACAAATAAATGTAAAATGCGAATAATAATAGTATTGAATTGACGTTTGGGAAATTGTGAATATTGGTTGTTTTGAATTATTGTGGTGAAGTGACGTCGAATTGTTCGACGGGTTAGTCCGATAAATAAAGGAAGTGCTGCCCAATTTCCGGAAAACTGGACTACGTAAATACGGGAACATATTCGATGATTATCGGGATGTTGAGTGACTATATATATATATATATGTGTGTGTGTATGTTTTATACGAAACTTGATTGTACGATGTGATAAAATATTTTGCCAAATCGATAACCCTGATTTCGTAAAATAAAGAGTATACGTATTTTCTAAAAACGAACACTGGATCGATTTCGAGAATGTAAACCCTAATTGTTGTCTGTGTTATTTTATTATGAATAATTATGAGTAGGGTTTGAGTATCATTGGGTAAGAATTAGTATCGAGGATATGTCAAGCATACCTAGACGTCTAATGTAGGGTATTTCGACCCTGTAGGTTATAGTCGGAAACACTGAAAGTGGAAAATGGACTAAAGATAACCTAGCAATCAGTCGGTGAGCTCAGTAGAGTTTCAACAGAAAAACCTGAGTGTCGAAGTTGAATCCAATGGGATCTAGTGGTTGGACGTTAAAGCCTGAGCGGCAAAGTCGGATCAGAATTGATCAGTAATAGTTGTAAAGCCTGTAAGGCAAGTATTTCTGAACTTTTTCTTTTCAAGATATATTACCAATGTTTTCGAACTGTTTTATAACATATTGCTATCATTAAACATAACTCATGTTTAATAATGCATATGTTTCACAGTATTTACCCTTAAACCCTGATTCTTTCTTGATCTTGAGCCGTAAGCCTTATTCTTTACAAACCATCCTTTGTTGATCCTCAGACACCAAACCACACAAGTATGATACTACTCCCCAAATGTATAACTACCAAACACCAAACATTGAAACAAATTGTTCAAAAACATAGAAATTTTTATATCTCAACCATTCTTTATAACATCAAAGAACTATACCTTGAACGATCATTATTTGTCTAATACCTGATCATTTTACAAACTGAAAACCGTTTCTTATACGTACCCTGATATACCCCTGTGATACATCTTGAATTGCATTACGTTTTAATACCAATGCTTTATCGCTGTTGATTATGATCTTGCTTATTGAATTACATTGTTATTATACTGAATTGTTTTAGAATTGGATAGTTTTCTTTATGTTGACCAGATTTGTGGTCAGACCAGATTCGTGGTCGAATTAGGCCAATGTGTGCCTTGGATATGGATCAAAATTAGAGCAGTGCTATGTGCTTGCTCGGGGTTAGTGCGTGACTGATCAGTAGCCTAACCTTGGTTTTTAAAACTTAAAATGAATATCCAATTCTAATGATTAGTTAAAAAGAAACTTGATTCCTTTGAATCATCTCATTTGATCATTGTTTAACCTCAGTTATCACTATTATTACTTGCTGAGCTAGTTAGCTCACCCTTGCGATTCTTTTATATATTTTACAGTTGAAAAGAATATGGATGATAGTGAAGTTCCTCAGTCCAAAGTGCGGGCTAAGGTTCCAGTTGAGTTGAATCGAGCTAGCAGAAGCTTCATGCGGTATAGAGATAGTCAAATTGTAAGAATGATTTTATTATCAATTGTAAGTTAAATTAGTTGGGATTTGGTACGTTGTAATAAAGGTTAAGATTGTGGCTTGTTTTCATACTTTAACCTGTTACGATCCGTGGTTATGTAAAGCAGGGTCATTGCAAATAATATTTCTTATTCAGGTTTATATATTGTATATGTGTTGTGGACCCCAAACTTCTGACCCGGGTTTGGAGGGCGCCACAAATTCGGGGCAAGTTTTCCTTTCTGCCCTACTCCAGAGGCTTTCACCTTTCTCAGAACCAAGTCCCCTTATTTAAAAAACCTTTTATTTACCCTTAAGTTGTAGTAAAAAGAAGCTTTCGTCTGATATTCCACTATCTTGGCATGTGCCTGATCCCATACTTTATCAATTAAATCCAGGGCTAGTTTTTGCGCTTCCTCATTTTCTTCAGCATTGTATGCTTGGATTCTGGGAGACGAGTGTGATATTTCTACGAGAACAACCACTTTTACCCTATATGCTAACATGAATGGGGTTGCTCCAGTGGTGACTCTACAAGTAGTCCTATAAGCTCATAATATTGGGAGTATTTCATCCACCCAGTTATTCCTTGATTTCTCGATCCTCTTCTTCAGTCCATCCAGGATTATACGATTCGCCACTTCCGCTTGTCCATTGGCTTGCGAGTGAGCTACAGAGATGAACCGCAACTCAATCTTATTCTCATCAATACTTCTTGAATTCCTCATTGTTGAACTGTGTTCCATTATCGGTAACCAAGATATGAGGAATTCCATATCGACACATGATATTTTCCCACAGAAATTGTGCAACCTGCTTAGTTGTGATCTTAGCCAAAGGTTTGGCTTCAATCCACTTAGTGAAATAATCTATGGCTACAATTAAGAACTTCCTTTGAGCTATGGCCATAGGAAAAGGCCCAAGTATATCCATTCCCACATAGCAAAAGAGATGGGAGAATTAATGAAAGTCAGCATCTCAGGAGGTTGTCGAACAACTGGTGCATGTTTCTGACAACGTTCACACTTCCTCACATAGTCTTTGGCATCGACCATCATCTCTGGCTAATAAAAGCCTAAACGGGTTATCTTATGAGCTAATGATCTGCCCCTAGGTGTTGTCCGCAGATACCTTCATGTACTTCTTCCAAAGCCAAACGTGCCTCATCAGGCCTAAGACATCTTAATTAGGGAACCACATAAGATCTTTTGTACAAGATCCCATCGATCAAGGAGTATCTCAGTGCTCAAATAGTCAATTTTCGTGCTTCAATCACATCATTTGGTAGCCAACCAGTTTGGATATGGGCCTTAATAGGATCTATCCATAATGTCCCCAACCCTATAGGGGCTACAAGCTTAACATCTATGCTCCGTGTTTTTTAAACGCGGAAGTATACACTTCCTGAACTTTTCTCTATCTCTGATGAAGTGAACTTAGACAATGCATCCGCCTTAGTATTTTCCTATCTTGGAATGTGCTCAACGTGGCATTCATCGAACTGAGTCATTACAGCCCTTACTAAGCAGACATACTTAGCCATTGTATCATCTCTTGCCTCAAACTCTCCCTTGACATGGGATATGACCAGCTTTGAATCCCCACAAACTTTTAAATTCTTGGCCCTCAGTGTTCCTGCTAGGCCGAGGCCAGCTATCAGGGCTTCATATTCTGCTTCATTATTTATAGTTAGGAAGTATAACTTTATAACGTATTCAATCAAGAACCCATATGGGCTTTTCAAAATTAGCTCTGCTCCGCTTGAATTTGTTTTTGATGCTCCATCAAAATAGAGAACCCAATATTTCTTCTCCTTAACGCCCTTTTCTTTGTCTCCTTTATCATCTTCTGTGTCTGTGTCTTGAGGTATAGTATCTTCCTGCCCCCCGACTTCTTGGTTGGGTATGGTACATTCCACCACGAAGTCAGCCAGTGCCTGGGCTTTTAATGTCATTCATGGCTTATACTTGGTGTTAAATTCTCCCAATTCTATTGCCCATTTAATCATCCTCCCACTAGCTTTGGGACTATGGATAATGTTTCTCAATGGTTGATTTGTTAGCATTTCAATTTTATGAGCCTCAAAGTAAGGACGCAGCTTCCATGAAGCCATCACCAAGGCTAAAGCAAACTTCTCAATAGTTGAATAATTCAACTCAATTCCATGCAGAATTTTACTAACAAAGTATATGGGTTTCTCGACTTTAAGCTCCTCCTCAACCAATACAACGCTCAATGCATTTTCTGAAGTGGCCAAGTATAAATACAAGGTTTCATTCAGAGCTGGCTTGGCCAATAATGGGGCCTAAACCATATATTTCTTTAATCCTTCAAATACCTCCTGGCTTTCCTCAGTCCATACAAAATCTTAAACCTTCTTTAGGGATTTAAAGAAGGGCAAGCATTTGTCTCAGGATTTGGAGATGAAACGTCCTAGAGCTGCAACTCTTCCAGTGAGTTTCTGAATGTCCTTTATGGAATGTGGTGGTTCCATATCTAAGATAGCCTTTATTTTATCGGGATTGACCTCGATTCCCCTCTTGGAGACCATCAGACCTAAAAACTTTCCAGATCCTACTCCAAAAGCACACTTTGCAGGATTTAGCATCTTTTTGTGATATCTCAACACCTCAAAGCCTTCCCTCAAATGGGTTATGTGATCAGCTTTTAACAAACTCTTGACTAACATGTCATCAACATAAACTTCCATAGCTTTGCCAATAAGGTCCTTGAAAATCTTATTTACCAACCTTTGATAGGTGGCTCATGCATTCTTGAGACCAAACGCCATAACCAGATAACAAAAAACACCAAAGTCAGTGATGAATGATACCTTAGGGATATCATCCTTATGCATCTTGATCTGATTATATCCACTAAATCCATCCACGAAACTCAGCATCTCATGACCAGCAGTAGCATCGATCAAAGTATCTATCCTCGGCAACAGGAAATAATCTTTTGGGCATGCATCATTTAGATCGGTGAAGTCCACGCGCATTCTCCATTTTCCATTAGCCTTATTCACTATTACAGGGTTTTCTAACCATTCCAAAAATTGTATCTCTTCAATGAAACCAGCCTCTAAGAGATTCTCTACTTCTTTTTTAATAGCTTTTTGCCTCTGTAGAGCAGAGCTTCTTTTCTTTTGCTTCACAGTCTTTTGATTTAGATCCACATTCAGTTTGTGAGTGATCAGTTCCGGGTCTATGCCTAGCATATCAGCTGACGACCATGAAAACACATCATTATTTTCTTGTAAGAACTTCACCAACTTCCCTCTAAGGGGCTCCTCTAGTGATGCTCCAATGAAAGTCACTTTCTCAGGATCCTCAGGAACCAAAGGAATTGGAACCAAGCCTTCTGCTGGCTTCCCTCTTTTCTCATCATTCTCACGGATATCCAGATCTTCAATAGGCAGAACCTACCCCCCAACTCCATCAACCCTAAGAGAGGCCACATAACAACTCTTTGCCATCTTTTGATCTCCTCTCTCTTCTCCAATCCCATTCCGGGTGGGAAACTTCATCACTGAATGGTAGGAAGAAGGGACTGCCTTGAAAGCATGTATTCCTTTTCTTCCCATGATTGCATTGTATGTTGATCCAACTTTTACTACTACAAAGTCCAACATCTGTGTTGCTTGTCTTGGTTCCTGATCTATGGTCATTGGCAACTTAATTATCCCTTCAACGGGGCACTCCACTCCTGTGAATCCATATATCGGCATATCAGTCGGGGTTAATTGAGAATCATTGTAACCCATCCTTAAAAAGGTATCATGGAGCAAAATGTCCACCAAGGCACCATTATCTACAAGGACCCTCTTCACCAGGTTGTTCTCTATTATCAGTGTTATGACAAGTGGGTCATCATGAGGAAATTTCACACCCTCCAAGTCAGAATCATCAAATGCCATTGTCACTCCTGTCCTAGCCCTCTTCGGGGCCTCCCAAATAATATGCATAACTTCTCTAGTATAGGCTTTCCTTGAGTTTTGGGATGAACCAGCAGCAGTTGGTCCTCCGAAAATTGTATTTATCATAGGCCCTTGGGGTCATGGTCCTCCAAAGATTGCATTTATCACTGATCCCTTAGGTTGGGGATTTTGCCCCTGATCATCTTGGTCCCTCCTACGATCATCGAAATTCTTTCTTCCGTTGTTATTCATATCTCCTCCATCTCTAGTGTACTTGCTCAACCTCCCTTTTCGAATGAGAAACTCTATTTCATCCTTCAATTATCTACACTCATCGGTGTCATGGCCAGCATCCTTGTGAAATCTGTAATATTTGCTCTTATCCAGCTTAGTAGGATCAGCCTTAGGGGCTTAGGCCAATGGACATCTCTATCCTTCTCAATTTCCATCAAGATCTGAATCCTAGGAGCATTCAACTTAGCATATTCAGTGAACTTTTGTCCTGGTCATCCCTTCTTCGTGGTTGAATCATTGCTTTGCTCAGTTCTAGGATACTTGTCCTTAACAATATATTCCTGATCAGTTTTTCGCTTCTTGCCACCAGCGGGATCGTTATTCACTACCGCCTTCCTCATGCTCTCCTCCACTTTGATGTACTTCACGGCCCTGTCTTGGAGGTGTAACATGCTTTCAGGGGGCGCTTGGCTAATGACATCTTGAAGAACTCGTCCCTAGTTCCATGTTGCAGTGCTACCATAGCTACCTTATCATCAAGGTCTGGGACCTTCAAAGCTTCCTTGGTAAAACAATTCAGATAGTCTCTCAAGGACACTTTTGCTCCCTACACAATGCTTATGAGGGATATTGAACTTTTCTCATGCACTCTCCCACTGATGAATTGCTTAATAAAAGCTTGACTTAGCTCTCTGAAGGACCCAATAGAATTCAGAGGCAAACGGTTGTACCATCTTTGAGCCATTCCCGACAAGGTTTGAGGAAAGGCTCGACACTTAATAGCGTCATTCACGGGCTGCAGCAACAGTGCATTTGAGAATGTCCTGACATGATTAGCGGGGTCTCCAATGCCATCATAAGCTTTGATGGTGGGCATCTTAAACTTCCTTGAAATATGGGCATTCATTATCTCTTCAGTAAACGGTGGAGTGGGATCGTCAGGATCTCCTAGGGGCAGAAGATCACTTGGATCAGCCCTTGGGACAACAACCCTTCTTTGCTGTGGACCATCTAGGTCTATGATTGGAGGAGGATTTCTCCTCCTCGGTGGTAGTGGGGGTCTGGCGGTTAGGTGCGCCTCCAGGTCGCGCTTCAGCCTTTGAATCTCAGCCTCGTGAGCCCTGATTCTCTCTTGCACTTCTTGGGGATTCGTCCCTCGGGTGTTCCTAGGACGCTGGCCACCATTAGGCATCGGTTCTTTTCCAGCACGTCTCCTTCTTTGGGCCACATCATCATCCGAAGATTCGGAGTCCCTCTCAGTGTAAGGGCCAGAAAATTCTTGATCATCCGGGATAGGAGCCAAACCACGTATATATTGGGGCATCTGCCCTTGTGCTTCACTTCGATTAGCATGTCCACTTCCTCCAACCTCGGGGTAGAGGGGCATCCTATAAGGGGGGTTAGTGGTCACAATAGTTGAATACTCATACCCAATGGGTCGAGAATTCACAGGTGTATGTAACTGTTGAAGTTGGGAATTCGTCCCTTGTGAAGCCGGGGGAATCGTCCCTTGCGGATGAGGTTCAGTTTCCCCTACCGCGGTTCCTCCTTGGGCAGAGGCATATGACGAGTGAGGGGGTATCTCCACCATTTACAAAATCGCTTGAGTTGTTACAACTGGAGTTTCTTCAGGGGCGCTGTTTCCGCTCCGTGTTCTCGCCTTGGTTGTTACGGATTCCCACAGACGGCGCCAAATGTTATGGATTGAAAACTAGGGTATATTAATTGCTGTATTTATTATTAGAGTTTGTGAGCTTTGAGGCTCGATTTGACTGCTCTTGTATTTCGTGACTCGATCTGCCTTAACAAGATGCCTACGTACCTTGCTGATTGCCAAGGATCAAGTCAAAAAATGTAGTTCTGATTTGTGGGGTGAGGCCCCTTATATAGATGTTGGGAATCCTTGAATTGGACTAGAGTAGGAGACTTGGTGGGAAAGTCTCTGAATTAGAATGGACTTTGGAGTCCTAGGAATTAGGAAACTGATTCCTTATCCAATTAGGTCCCTTGGAAGCTAATCTACAAGGACTTATATCCTCATTAGAACTTATCTTAATAGTCGATTTTTCCCATATTCATCAACTACGAAAATAGTAAATATTCAGGGCTATTTGGGCCTTCTTTGTTCCATCAGGCCTGATCTGGTCCATCAGGCCTGATCAATGTGTTGACCTTCTTGGTCTGAATGTCATACATCTTCTTAATGGGCCTTGTATCCCAAACCATGTATAATTGTCACAAAAAAGTTAAGGTTTATTTTATCCCTATTATTTGCCCCCCAACTTCTGGGAAATCGTATTAGATTTCGTTAAAGTTAAGTTCACTTTGTCCTTTACAAGGTATTGTTTTTTCGTAAAGTGTGGAGCGACCTACACATTCACAATGATGTTTGCCCTTAGAATTCATTCATTCAGGCTTCCCTTATTTTCTGGGATTTTTTGTGTATCTTCTGGCATTTCTAATGATTTTTTGTTAATTTTTTAGTAATATTCCGATACTCACAGGTGTTTTTCTTTTGATTTTTCAAGAATATTTTATCAACAATAATTTTTGAAAATTATATTCTAATTTTCCCTAATTTTCTGGGATTTTTGAATTTAAAAATGATTTTTGAATTATTTTGAAAAACAGAATTTCGAGATCATGTTTTTATAAAATATATTGGGCAAAATAAGATCAAATCTGGGTCGAAACCGGGTTCCGAAGAATAGCAACCGGGTCCAGTTTCGAACACCGGCCAGAAACTGAGAGAAACCCAGAAACCGGCAATTTTGGTCGGATTCCGACGAGCTACTTCAGCCCCCCAAAATACCCGGTTTTTGCCCGAATCTGGATGGAAATCATTCCCTTATCATTGAGCATCACATAAACAGCAACAATTTATGCAAGTAACCGGTCGAGCATAGATTTCGGCCACAAACTAGTAATAAATCCGAAAACCGATCGAAAAAATGCAATTCACAGAAACAGTAACTGTATTCAACAATCTTTATATAAAACGAAGCTTTAGATCACAAGAATCTAACCATATCATTACCACAATCAAACAATCATCATATTAATCAGAAAATTAAAAAAAAGGCTAAAAATAAGAACTCGACTTAGTACTTCTGATAATCGTTTGGTGCAAATAAATATATGAATCGATTGCAAATGATGCAAGGAAGCTATACATATCATCAAAACAAAAAATAACCCCAAAATCAAAAACCCCCAAATTCAACATAAACCCTAAAATTCGAATTTTAAAATTTACTAACCTGAGATATGATTTGATGGTATAATTAGATTGTACTCTTCAAGAGCTTCACTACAAATATGACATGACTTGCTTTTCAAATCACTGCAAAATCATGGTTTGATTCCAAGAACTATTCTTGAAACCCTAAGCCTAATTTCAGAGAAGTTTTTGATTTTTTTTATATTTTTTGATTTTTAAATATTTAAATAATAATAAATAATAGATAAATTCTATTTATACTTACAAAAAAATACTCCGAAAAATTATTTAGGGCCTAATTATATCATTTAATAAAAATAATTAGCCCAAAATTGATAATTAACAGGGAATAATTTTTAATCCAATAAATACAAAAATTATGTCAAAATTTCCCAAAATTACGAAAAATCTAAATATGCAAGAATATTAAATATTTAACAGTCCCACAATTTTGTAAAAACAAAAATACGATTTTTGTGGGCTTTGACGTCCCGGTAGGGGCCCGAAAAAATCATTTTTCATGAAACAAAACATTTTCTAAATTAACTAGATGTTCCGAAAATTAATATAGTAATTACCGCATTACGTGAAATAAGACCAAATGCCCTTACATGCAATAACGACTATTAAAATTGATTTCCAATAAAATATTACTCAATACAAATACATTTAACTCATAATAAAATAGCTGAAAAATATCCCGAGCCACACTACATATATCAACACATAACAGATAACATCTTATGATCAATCATAATTTATAATATCATAAATCACATAATACTCATTTAATATAATATAAAATACTCGTAATATCCCGGTTGTTACACAATGGGTCATCGTGAGGGAATTTTATTTCTTCTAAGTCCATATCTCAAAGGATCTAACAGTTTCAGTTTTAGCTTGTCTGTGCACTTCTCCCATAAAATGCATTACTTCTCTTGCATAAGCTTTTCTTGAGTTTCTCGATCTTTCAACATCTATAGGCCCTCTAAAGATCATGTTTATGATAGGGCCTCTACGCTGAGGAGCATTTCCTTGATCATCTCTATCTTCTATCCTATCATCATAATTCATTCTTCCCAGATTTCTCTCTCCATCCTTAGTGAATTTCTTAAGTCGTGTACGTCGGATATGGAATTCAAATTCATTCTTCAATTATCGGCAGTCATCCGTGTTCTACATTTTTATGAAATCGACAACATAGGGTTTTGTCTCTCCTTTCAGGATCGGTTCAGAGTGGCTTCGACCATCTTACATCCCTGTCCTTCTCAATCTCCATTAATATTTGACTTCTTGGGGTGTTCAATTGCGAATACTCAATGTAACGTTGTCCGACTGTGGCGCCCCAAAATCTGGGGTCAAGGATCTAGGATGCCACGCTATCTTGAATACTATATACCACATACCTTGCATCATAATATATAAATACTCACACTTCACGATGCCACATTTATCACACACACACACACACTTTTAGGTTATTTTCTTGGATACGAACCATTCAATACGAAAGTAGATCAATCCATAAAGTGATAATTATTACAACCCAAAAGTGATTAAGTCTTATCGGGGAATAACCTTTAAGTAAGGCTAGTCCGTCGGCTAAATATTTGTTTCTTATTTATTACCTTACATAAGTCATACTTATAAATAATCCGGACTAAAAATAATTAAAAACTAATCCAGCTTATTCGATCTACCTGTGGTACAGCACCAGACATCCTACGGAACAGCTGGCCGTTTCCTATGTTAGTGTATACTGAAAATATTTATTTGAAGTATGTACATTTATTTCTGGCCAGTTTATTTGAGAATCATTTGAATGTTTACATGTTGTCTAATATTATATATTGTGAACAATCTAGTATCAAATGGGATACAGAATATTAGATTGTTAAATACGGTTATATAATATAATAAGGTTCACAGCACAGGTGGTGTTGGACAATCCACTGGTATGGCTGTAGTATTATTTAGATTAGTTTATATTGACTAATAAATAATACTAGTATACTTTGTGTATATTGAACATGATCAAATTTAGAATTGTTCCCTTAATACTGATTAAGAAGGAGAACTAAGATTCTATGTTATTATTAATGATTAGGTTCTTAATCCGGAAATAGTAATTGACACGTGTATATTATTTACATGCTTTGATTTATATATGAAATAATTCTTTTGAATTATATCATTATATTTTGGGTGATGGAATTATATACATGGTGGATATTATTTATTGAAGGAATCTATGTCCTGATAATATTCGGGTTAATGATGTCCCCTTGAAAGCTCAAAAAGATTTAATTATGTGAAACCCTGCAGGTGGAATTTATTCTGGCATAATTAAATAAAGGTTGAGTGGATGATCAAGGATAAAAGATATTAATTAAATAAATTATCAGTAATTTATTTAATTAATGGACATATGATATTTTAAACATGGGGAATTTAATAAGCAAATAATATTGGAACCAAATTAATTAAATTACGGTATTAGGAAAGGTAGTGCAAATATTAATTCTTTAGTGGATTGAATTAATATTTAATTACATTGGGCTAGGCTCAAGATGTAATTAGAAGGCCCAACCTAATTATCCATGGTCCCTATTGTAGCCTATATATATTTTTATTCTCTTCTTGCTTGGAATTGTGTTAAAACATATTGTAGCCACCAAGGAGCAAGAAGAGAGGATAACTTGAGAAGACGGAGGCCACACTTCGCTCAAGGGAATTTGGGAATACAATAGAAGAGCGTGGAATCAACCATTAACAAGGTAATCCTCTTTTCATAATCTTTATCGTAAAACGTAGTAGCACCCTAAGTCTGTGGTTCCCAACAATTGGTATCAAGAGCCTGGTAATGGGTTCTACGTTTTATGATATAATGTCTATGTCATAATTATATATGCGTGTATATAGTGTTTTGCTTGTATTGTTTTTTATGCAGGTTGTTAATCCACTATTATGGCCATGTATATTTTAATTATGTGTTTGGATCCCACGTGGTTTAATCATGGTTAATTTTTGTTTTGGTTTCCACATGGTTTAATCGTGGTTGTAATTTACACGAGGGTTGATCGTGTTAGAATAGATTTTACAAAATTAGTTTTGTATTAGATCTATTTTTTTGTAATTGTTCCGGGTATTTTGTAATAGTTATGTGCGATCGGAAATCAATTCCGGTAGTTTTTTGTTCCGCTGTGCGATTACAAGGGGCTGCTGTTGATGTTTGGATCGAACAAAATCAAAACAAAACTCACAGAAAAGCAACAGGCGGCGGCGCGGTGAAAAAACAGCAGAAACAAGGGAAGGGGGGACTCCCCTTCTACTGGGCGCGCGCGCGCTGCGGCAGCTGGGGCTGCTGGGGCTGCTGGGGGCGCCGGGGCGCGCTTAGGGCAGATTTTTTTTTAGAGCTGGATTTTTTTTAAGGGCCATAATAGTGGAAAATTTATTTTAATTTTTTCCATTAAATTTTAATTATTGCTTTAATTTATTGATTATGTGTGTCGTTAATTATGTGTGTAATTCTTTTAAAATTGCATGTTTAACTTAATTAGGACGACATGGACATAAATTTTATTTATTGTTTTAATTAAATGTTATATGTTGCTAAAATTATGTGTGTATTTTGAATGCATGATTAGACATAATTATAACAACATAGGGCCCCATTTAATTTTAAAATTCCTTAATTTTAATAAAAAAAATCTAAGTGGGAGAGGGAATTAATATGAAATTAAATCCCATGGTCTCCATTATTGGTTGTAGGTAATTTAACATAAAGACGAATATAAATTATATATACGTCACCCATCGTGGCATGTAATTTATGGTGTCTAAAATGTTATAGAAATTACTAGAACAAACTTCTTAAATTAATAAATTTTGAAAGGAATAAATACGGATTTTCTTTATTTCTGATTTGGGGCAATTTTGTCAAAAACGGGTTCATCGAACTTGTAAGGCTGTGGGTTTTAAGCGAGCCCGATGTGACTCCTCCACTGCCTGGAAATCAAACCATTGATGAATATTGAATTGAAGTATTCAATTCAAGGTAAAATTGCGAATATTGGAAGGTATACACGCCACCCATCGTGGCGTACCAAGTTCCATAGATTTCGAATAATTTAAGATTTGATGATGGTATACACTTAGCTATGAAAAATAATATAGTCCACCCCAACATGGCATATTGTTTGGTAATAGGACCGAAGTAACATTTAAACAAAATTAGGTGGTATACATGTCACACATCGTGGCGTACCAGAAGCTTATGGTGTTTAGATGTTAGTGCATTAAATTTTAATAATTTAGATCTTAATAATTAATGCACCCTTATTTATGTGATGTTTTTATGCATGATTCTCAGGATAAAATGGGCTTTAATCCACTATTCACCATACTTAAGGATAACAAACTTACCGGACCTAACTATATTGAATGGAAACGAAATTTGGACATTGTGTTGACTGCTGAGGAGTACAAGTTTTGCACTTATGAACCCAAGCCTGAATAACCTGCTGCTGATGCTCCTGAAGATGAGAAAGAGTATTATAAACGGTGGATTAAGGCTGATGAGATGTCGCGATGTTACATTCTGGCAGCAATGTCGGGTGTTTTGCAGCATCAGCATCAGTCTATGGCCACTGCTTCGGATATGCTCTTTAATCTTAAGGAACTTTTTGGAGATCAGAATAGGGCTACTAGGCAAGTAGCCATGAAGGCTTTAATGAACACTCAGATGGCTGAAGGCACACCTGTAAGGGATCATGTTCTCAAGATGATGTCGCATCTGAATGAGATAGAGATCCTTGGTGCTGAACTTGACGGGGAAACCCAGATTGACATTATCCTTATGAGCTTGTCCAAGAGTTTTGAGCAGTTGCGCTTGAATTACAACATGAACAAGAGGCAGTATAGTCTCGCGGAACTGCTGACAGAACTTCAGGCAGCGGAAGGATTATTTCGGCAGAGTGTTCAAGTGAATATGGTTGAGAAAGGTTCTTCCTCTAAGCCGAAAGGTATTAAGAAGAAGAAAAAGGCTCAGACACAGAAAGCTATGAAGGCAGTGGGAGTTCAGGGTGGTGTGAAAAGCCTAAGGGAAAGTGCTTCAGATGCAAACAGTCAGGTCACTGGAAACAGGATTGTCCTCTTCCTAAGAAGACAAACAATACTGGTATGTCTCTTTCTCTAGTTACAGAAACATTTATAGCGGCTATATCTACGAGCACTTGGTGTGTAGATACAGGAGCCACTGATCATGTTTGTAATTCTATGCAGGGGTTCCAACTATCCAGAATGCTTAGAGATGGTGAGATATACGTGTTCATGGGAGATGCTACGAAAGTAGCAGTAGTTGCAGTAGGAGTTATTCATTTATCTTTTGGTTCTGATAGGATTTTGGTTTTGAACAATTGTCTTTATGTACCTTCTTTTAGAAGGAATTTAATTTCGGTTTCTAAACTTGCTTTGGATGGTTATAATGTTTGTTTGGATCGTAATGTTTCTATTATGATGAATAAACGAATTATATGTTCTGGTACATTGTAAGACAATTTGTATATAATTAATCCTAGTCAACCTGCACTGCAACTGCAATTTAGGGAATTGAACAACACATCTTCTAACTCTACTAAAAGAAAGGAACCTTCTAGTTTGAACCAAACATATCTTTGGCACTTGAGATTAGGTCATATTAACTTGAGGAGGATTCAAAGACTGGTAGTAGATGGGCCTTTAAGCTCATTGGCAGTGGAGCCATTTCCAGTTTGTGAATCCTGCTTGGAAGGTAAAATGACTAATAGGCCTTTCAAGGCAAAAGGGAATAGAGCCAAACAACTGTTAGAATTGGTTCACTCTGATTTATGTGGACCCATGAATATCCAAGCAAGAGGTGGTTATGAATATTTCGTCACTTTCATTGATGATTATTCTAGATATGGGTACGTTTATTTGTTGCACCGTAAGTCTGAGTGCTTTGATAAGTTCAAAGAGTACAAAGCTAAAACGGAGAAGCGACTTAATAAAAGTATCAAGTCACTATGATCAGATCGTGGTGGCGAATACTTGCTTGGAGAATTTAGGGAATATTTATCAGAAAATGGGATTGAATCCCAGTTAACTGCACTAGGCACACCCCAGCAGAACGGTGTAGCAGAGAGAAGGAACCGGACTCTTTTAGAGAGTGTTAGATCGATGATGAGTTATTCGGATTTACCCAAGTCGTTTTGGGGACATGCCTTAGAGACAACAGCTTATCTTCTGAACTTAGTACCTTCTAAGTCGGTTCCTAAAACCCCCTTAGAATTGTGGACCGGGGATAAACCGAGTCTAAGACATATTCGAATATGGGGTTGTCCAGCACATGTGCTGAACAAGAACACGACTAAGTTAGAATCTCGTACAGAAGTAAGGTTGTTTGTAGGCTACCTGTAATAACCCCAATTTTTGAGAAATTTTGAAACCCTTATGAATAGTGTTTTTGCTGAACGAGAAAACTTTTCATGCCACCCTATGTAGGGGTTCTGATATGGATATTCTGAGATTTTATTAGTACTTTATATGGGATATAAGTGTATGTAAAGATCGTCAGAATCCAATTCCGAACACTTTGATTTTTCCCGGAAATCCACTAGATACGGAGAGAATTGAGTATAAGGTAACAGGATAAAAAGGATTTAAATTAAAGGATTATAAGAGAGGATCATCAAAAGGAATACAATGTATTGAGAAAGGTTAAGGGAACCTAAGTAATAAGATCCCGGGTATGATCCTTCAAACGATAAATGAAAACGAAAGTTAAGTGAACCGTATAACAGATCAGCGGTCATTAGGCAAACAATTAGGAAGTTAAGCAAAGGGATTAGAGGAAGTGATGTCACCCAACCAATGAGAAGAGGACAAGGAAGGGAGGATGACATAGCAATGTGATGTAAGCATGACATAGGGAAGGAGGAGATGTGGTGGAATATTAACCACACAAAACCAAGGGCAACTAGGTAATTCACTAAAGCAAACAACAAAAATCAACCAACCAAGCAAATCATTTCATTTTCATCAAACAAAACACAAAATTCTCTCTTCTTCTTCCTCATGCTCTCGGGTGGTTTCTTAAGAAATGGGAAGTCCAAGCCCCTCCACTTGTTATTTTCCAAGGTAATTATCCTAGCTCCTCCTAGTTAAGTTACATACTTCCTATAAGTTTAAGCTTCTAATTCCAAGCCAATCTTTTTCTATAAATCATCAAAGAAGATGATGAATAGTGTTTTCAAGAACTAAAATTTGTGTTCTTGAAGTTTTGTTTAGATTAAGCTTGGTTAAGGGCTTTAAAGGTGATTCCAAGCCATCCTCTTGATTCTCCACTCTCCAAGGAAGGTATAAACTACAAACCCTAGCTTTAGTTTTGAGTATTTAGGAATGGTTATGAGTAGTATAGTATATGTGAAGCATGAAACTTGTTTGTTTAAGAGTTTGGGTTGGAATGGTGGTGATTGATTTGTTGAAATCTTAAGATTTGGTTAAAGAATGTAGTATAGTTTAAATTCAAGTTTTAGGAGTAAGTAAATGGATTATAATGAGTTGGTTTGGGGCTGTTGTAATGTATTTTGGATGGAGTTTGGATTGGGTTATGAATTGGGGTTGGATTGTGGTTGTTTTGAGTTGGTTTAAATTTGGGAAATCGCGTAAACATAGCCGTCGTAATGTCCGATTTACCGTAGACTGTTTTTGTTCTTAACATCAGAACCCTTGAACTCACTGCTAGGTTTTGACCATTGTCATGTTTAGATAGTTCATGTTACGAGCTTCGTTTTGATATGTGGTTCGTTTGATTCCGATGAACGGTTTAGGAGAAACGACCGTTTCAAGTAACGGCGTTTCGCGAACGAAACTTTTTCCCCTCGCCTTACTTTGAAATGTAGGTTAAAGACCGAAAAGGGTTAATTAATGCATGAAACATTTATGGTAAGTGTTTTAGGCAGTTGGTAAGTCACTCGCGAAGGAATCGCTTTAAAACTCGTAAAGGTTAAATTATTAAAAATGGTGGAGCCGAGGGTACCCGAGTGACTTAAGCGAATCAGGGAGCGCAAAACAAGCGTTAGAGTCTAAGTTAGTTAAAGTATAGATTTACAAGTGACTTTGGTTTAATTCCAACTTACTTGTTGCTTATAGGTTACCAGACTCGTCCCGAGCCTTTCTCACCCCCAAGTCGCTCAGGCAAGTATTCTATCCGTTATACTGTTGTTGTGATGTATACACTTGTATATGCATTATCTTGCGATAGATGCATGTTGGTTATTTAGCAAATTCTTGCGATATATTGTAGCATGTGATATGGTATATATGCATGCCTGTTTCATATTCTTGAAATATATATCTGTTGGTTCAGTTGATAATACCTATGCTAGAGGATAGCGGTATCTTGCATATACCCTTAGTATAGGGACCCAAAGGTGAAAATATTTTCTAAAACCGGGAGTCGAGGATCCCGAGTAGATTTTGTATATATATGGATATGGATATATATATATATATATTTATATATATATATGGTTATAGTTTTCCAAACTATTAATCGAATAAGGTTTATTCGATAACTTTAAACTTTATTTATTATTGAATATTATTTCGAATATTATTCGAAGGCGTATGACTCCTTTTATTTGTTTATCTGATATTATTTGAATATATTCATTCGAGGGCTTATGACTCTTTTATATTATTTAATGAATATTATTTGAATATTCATTTGAGGATGTATGACTCCTTTATTTTATTTAATGAATATTATTTATAATATTCATTCGAGGTATTATGACTCAGCTTATTTTATTTATTGAATATTATTTGAATATTCATTTGAGGATCTATGACTCCGATTATTTGCTGAAATATATTCTTTATTTTATTAAAGAATAAGGTGTTAATAATCAAACTTATTTTCGATTATTCAAATAAAGATAATACTTTCATATAAGTATATCTTTGGTTATTTAATACTCGTTTCAAGTATAAGTTTTAATACTTCTACTTCAATTATTTTTATAAAAGATTATTCTTTATGGGAATATTATTTAAATAATAATATTCAGTCATTTCCTAAATATTCTGGGGACTGATTTACTTCATTAAATCAGCTTTACTCCAAACACTCTTTAAAGTGTTTTCGAGTCTTCAAAATGATTTTTAAAAGTCAGAGCGGATCCCAAAACTCATTTTTTATATTTAAGATCTTCCTTTTTAAAGGGGATTTAAATACTCGCTCAAAACCTGTGGAATCCGGCTCTGTGGTGTATTTTATACTCGCAACGAGGTTGCAGATTTGGTAAATGAATTGATTACTTGCCCAACGTTCGGGAAGTAAGCCCATCTCATTGAGTCGGCATAAGCGACAGGCCGGGGTACGGTCTATTATTGTGTAAGTGGCTGGGTGGCAGTCCATCAACGCGTGAGGGGCCGGGGTACGGTCTAGCGCGAGGTCCTAATGCGGCCAGGGTGATGACCGGTGAGGAATTCATCCATCTACAGTAGAAAAGGTTACTTATTGGTATCTTTGCCTGATCAGCGAGATATCGGGTTTATGCCAAAATTCTTTTCCTTTCCAAAATTCATTGGATGTTTCAAACTCTGTTCATACTTTGCATAACAGAGGTTCCAGGAAATGTTTAAAGGGATATATATATGTGGATATATATATATATCGGGGCTAAATAAAGTATCTCATAACTTTTTCATTCAATAATATTTCAAAGATTGAATCTATTCAAGTCTTATCTTGTGGTCTCATCAGTGGGATGAACTTTTGAAATTGATTATAACTTGAACGGTGGTAGTTCAAGTAGTATTTGGGAATGATATAAGTGTAGTGAAGTATTTGGTAACTTCATCTTTTAAACTTATATCTAATTAATAATTGTCTTATGAATGACAAAGATTTTCAGAAAAATGTTGAGACAAGGTTAGATATATGAGATCACCTTGCAACGATATTTTTATACAGTTATACAATGGGACTTTGTGTATATTATGCATGGAAGAGGACTTCCATTACTTTGAAAAGTATATATGTATATATACTGAATATTTTGCGACTTCATCGCATTAAGATATCAAACTTGGTTCATTTCTTTTGACCAAGATTTTCATGAGTATTATGAGTAGACTCATATACTATTAATCATTATACATATTATTTTGGTGGGCTTGCTGCTCACCCTTGCTTTCTTCTTTCATCACACAACATCAGATAGATAAGATGAACAGGACCAAGCTCCCAATTCGCGATCGGATAGGAAGCGTTTCGCAGCTTCCTATAGGCATTGAAGTCACTGTAGCTGAGGTAGGGAACTACCAATAGACTAGGCTTCAACTTTTGATGTACCAGATTTATGTATATTTATGAATTGTAATAATGGCAATGAAATGTAAATTTATTCAGAACCTTTTTAAGGTGTATTGACATATAATTGTGGAATAAAACGACTTGTGATTATTTTTGGATGTTCATCTCTGAGACTATAACGTGTGGTGTGTGTGTTTATTGTGGGGTCACAGTATAGAGTAGTTGAGAAATTATTAAGATTGGGTGTTAATAAGGGAAATGGAACTCGTGACAACCCGGATCCCCGACCCCGGATCTGGGGGTGTTACAGAAATGGTATCAGAGCTAAGCGTTATAAACCTCAGAGATGATGGGACGTTAAGATAATAAGTTCACTAAGATAATAAGAACTCTTGCCAAGTTCATAGTCGGACTACCTAACGTAGTACTGACAGTTAAAACCCTTATGGGAACCCTTATAAATATCGTGATAGGAGCGTAGTTCGTTATCGTATATGGTAGCGGGACTCCGAACCCTGAGGTTGAGAAGCAACATCGCGATGATGTTTTATTACTCATTGGAGATCAAATTATGGATCCAATAGAGCGTCCTAACGCAGGACCGGATGATGTTGATATTGAGGAGGTAGCGGTTGAGGAGGTTGTCCTAGAAGGGATAGTTGTTGAGGAGGATCCCAAGGAGGATCCTGGTAAGATTGGATAAAGGACCACTGATGAATTGATGACCATGGTTAGGGCAACTCCCAGAGGTAGGATTGGCCGGTCACTACCGGAGGTTCGTTCAAGTTGTAAAGATAGTAGCCCCTTTAACGCGGCTTACTCGTAAGATTGAGAAGTTCGAATGGACAGAGAAATGCGAGAACAGCTTTCAAGAACTGAAGCAGAGGTTGGTGATGGCCCCTATGCTGGCGTTGCCGGATGGAAAAGGAGATTTTGTGAAGTGTAGTGACGCTTCGCATAAGGAATTAGGGTGCTTCTTAGCACAGCAAGATAATCGCGTCTGCGTCAAGACAATTAAGGTAATATGAAATTCGATATCCCCGCCCATGAGCTTAGGCTCGTGGTAATAGTTTTACCCTAAAGATTGGAGGCACTACTTGTATGGAGAGAAGTGCGAGAATTACCTAAGCCATAAGTGCTCTAGTACATTTTTCACGTAGAAAGAGCTCAACATATGCCAGAGGAGGCAGTTAGAGCTAATCAAGAATAATGATTGGGAGATTCTTTATCATTCGGGGAAAGCCAATATGGTGGCTGATGCCCTTAGTAAAAAGGAGAGACTCAAGATGATGATGTCTTTTGGAGAGTTTATAAGAGATTTTGAGAAAATGGAAATAGTAGTGAAGGTAACCGGAGCCGGTACCGAAAGGCTGTTTGAGATTGCAATACAGTCTGAATTATCGGAAAAGAACACATTGTGCCAGAAAGAGTGATGAATGAAGGCAGAGAGCCAACAAATAGATAAGAGGTTAATACCGAGAAAGATGAGAAGGGAATAATGAGGTATTCCTACAGAATTTGGGTTCCAAATGTTCAAGAGCTTAAAGATGAGATCTTAGATGAAAGCTAGTTTGAGGAATAAGATTTAGAGCAAACCCTGAATGTGATAGTCAGGGAGGACGCCATCAAGATAGAAGGAACCCATAACATAATGAAGTGGAAAATGAGGATTTTAACGTATAAGATAACCCCAAGTATGGGGAGTAGGAAGAAATATTTAGACTGAGAAAACAAAAGTCGAGCGAGATAAGGAGACCCGAGACGGTACTCCTATACGGAAATTCATGGACCTGTCTAAAAAGAACTTAGACTATTATCCCCAACCACCACCTTGAGGAAACAATGCGGTAGGAAATTCTTTCATGACCTTTAAGTCGCTAAGCTCTCAGAGTTCCAAGGAACAGGTTGACCCAGTCGAGGCAAGAGCCTGGCTAAAGGAAATAGAGGAATCATTTGAGATTCTAAATGATTGACGAATCACAAAAGACTATTTTTATCACTTACCCTCCTAAGAGAGAGGCCACCCGCTGGTGAAAGGCCAAGGAAGGCACGGAGCAAGAGATTATAATAAACTGATTAAAGTTCAGTCAATTGTTTTCAGGAAGGTACTGCCCAAAGTTATGGAGATAGTGTAAAAGCTTTAGAGCCAGAACAAAGGCGGACGAGTATGATGAATTGTGAATCTAAGTTGTAAAAAGTTATCAAGATTCGTTCTAAGGACACGAATCCAGAATGACGGGACGTTTGAAATCTATGCTTATGTTGTGTTGGTTCATGAATTAATGATAAGAGAAAGGAAAATAAAAAAAGAATGTGAAGTGTAAGATCGGTGGCTTGATACCCAGAAAGGGAGACGCCAGATATGAGAGATATCCCAACATTGAGGTGACTGTTGAGAAACAACAAAAGTAAATAAGGAATTATTAAGAAGAAGTTCACGTTGAACACGACCAATATCTTCCAGAACATCCTTGTTATCGTTACCAAATTAGGCAAGATAAGCGGATGACCATTGTTATCTTTTGGAGGCCATATGGATTGACCTCAATTTGAATAAGGATGCTATTATGAAATTAGGTATCGACTATCGAGGTGGGAATGATGAATAAGATAATTTGTCAAGGATATATGACTTGATTTATCCATGGATGGATGCAGGTACCTTTTAAAGGTGGAATTAAGGCTAGAACATCGGTAACTTAAAATGAATCCTAGAGGAATGCATAAAGGTTTGCATTTCACCCTTAATAGGGACGGTATGAGTTTTGACAGTATGATTTGGAAAGGGTCAAGGTAACAATAACCTTTAAGAATTAGTGGAGAAATTTTCAGAAGTATATAGACAATGGTTCTAGTAATAGTAAATGGTATTTTGATATGCCCTGTATTTAGGGAACACAGGAGGAACGATTGAAGGATAACCTTAGAGGTTTCCAAGGAGAAAGGTAATATTCAAAATTCTCAGGAATAAAAATGTTGATAAAAGAAATATGACGTAATTATAATGATGCCAAGTGGGGCACGTGTTAAACCATGAGAAAGGATGGATCGAACCAGTAATGGTCGAAATTGTTCAGGGCAATTAGGACTTAAGATAAAAGATGTTCTAAGTATGATTGAGAGTCAGTCGTGACAGTGATTAACCTCTAAAGACTGAGGCAATAACTTATGGAAAAATGGTGATATTTTTTTTTTTTTTTTTTACTCATCAGATTTTAAGGGAAACATCTTCACTCAAGCAGTGATCGGAAATAAGGTAGAAAATTTATTTGGAGGTGGTTAAAATGACATTGACTGTAAGGAAATTTTACTATCAGGAAAGGCCAAAGAGGTGGCCGACACTCTAAAGGTAAGTGGATAATTATAGGCGCGTGTGCCAAAAGAAAACAGTGATGATGGTTAAAAATGTGAAGGTTGAATTATGGTTTGGATGATTGACATTCCTTCTGATGACTGTGCAATACCCAACCGTAATAGTAGTTGGTAAAGGTATAATTCGTGTAATCGCCATGAACGGGCTATCTATCTTAGAAGATACTATCTTGAGAATAAGCCAGGACCATGTTTCAAAAAGGACTAGACGAACCTTTGAGTAAGTCTTCTATTTAAGGCATATGATTTAGAATGGTATTAACCTGCTATCGTTGCTTTGAGCGAAACTCTTCTGCAATTTTATCTGCTTCATGTCATGTATGTATGTCAGAATCAGGAGTGTACTCCATGAATCAAGAATGGTGATTATGTTAACTCCTTAGAAGAATTAGATACGACATATATGGACTCCGTATGGTTAGATATTAAGATTTCATGGAAAGTGAATGATGACAGTAGGTCAGTGGTGGACCATAGTAAGGCAGCAATGATTTTGCGAGTAATGAGTTGATTACAACCATGAGAGTTGTATTGGAATGGGTGTTGAGATTGAGCACCACTAATCGGGTCGTGGTAGTGTATAAGTTATCATTGATAGACTAATTAAGTAGAGTATCTACCTAGTGAATTATTATTCTTTCTTATCAATAGAGAGTCGTATTATTATACGAGGAAGGTTGCGGTGCAAGCATAGAATTCAAGTAACGATGATGTCTAGAATGAGATCCCAGATTCGATTTTTGATGTCGAGGGAGTTTCAAAGGTAATTGTGTATAAGCTCGAGGAAGAGCATGGGTCCATAGAATGATGGACGGGATAGCGAAAATATTTAGGCACGTGAAATGCGATGCTATAATACTTGATGTTGATATAAATACATATATGTTTTGTTCTTCTATGACAAACCTCTATAGTTCAGAGGTAGATTCCAAGCCCGATATTTTATGGCAATAAAAATTTTTTATGAATATACAATTCTCTTCAGTTCGTTCTTTTCTCTTCTTTTCATTTCATGTAATCTGAGAAGAACAACCCTTCCAGAAAGGGGAGGTATTGCCGAATGACTATCTATCTGTGTGATAGAAGCCTAGTAGGATACCATCTATTGTTTAATTGCTTGTCAAGTACTAAAGGCTGGCCACCTTCTGTACTAACTATGCAATAGGACAAGTGTTCGTGATCATAGTGATCTCTCAACAAATTCCTTTACTTCTATTTGATTGATCAAATTCCGGAAAATAGAAACAACTGAAAAAGGAGTAATAAAGTAGTGGTAGTATGCGGAATGGAAACACATTCGTGATACTAAGGTTGTCGTGGTCATTAAAAGGTTATAGAACGCTAACGAGCAAAAGTATAACCAGTATAATATTAGGAACGGAAGGTGATAGCGATTACGAACTGGAAAAGAATGGGTATTGAGAAGCAAGAGCTCTAATGATTGGAAGCTATGATGAGAGTCTGTGTAATAGACTTGAAAGAATTTGGAATGATCACTTAATTCGGATTGAGTTATCTTACGACAATAGATCATATGTCATTATCGAGATGTCGCCTTATGAGATCCTTGAAGGAAGACAATGTCGATCTCCCTTATGTTAGGATGAAGTTGTAGAGCGCAAGATGCTCGGACCCGCAGTAGTCCAAAGGACCAAGGGTATGATAGATCTAATCAGAGGACGGCTGGTAGTAGCCCAAGATGGACATGATAAGTATGTTGATTTGACACGAAAGGATAAAGAGTATGAAATAGGGGACCTATAATGTTATAGGTATCCCTTGGAAAGGATTGATGAGGTTCGGAAAGGAAGGAAAGCTAAGTCTACAATTTGTTGGACCCTTGGATATATTAAGACGTTTGGGAAGTTAGCATATGAGCTAGCCCTAACCCCGAACATGTAGCAGGTCGTAACGTGTTTCACGTATCAATGTTAAGGAAGTGAAATTCAGATGCCAGATAAATAGAGGCATATGAGCGCATAGATATGTAACCCGACGTAACCTATATGGAGCAACCAGGAAGGGTTATAGAGTGAAAAGGGAACAAGTGCTTTGGAGAAGGGTTATCAAACTATTCAGAGTTTGATGGAAGAACCACAATGTGGGAAAATTTACTTGAGAGTTAGAAAATGTAATGCTAAGAAAGTATCCCCATTTGTTTTCTATCTGATTCCGGGACGGAATCCTTTTAAGGAGGGGAGACTGTAATAACCCCAATTTTTGAGAAATTTTGAAACCCTTATGAATAGTGTTTTTGCTGAACGAGAAAACTTTTCATGCCACCCTATGTAGGGGTTCTGATATGGATATTCTGAGATTTTATTAGTACTTTATATGGGATATAAGTGTATGTAAAGATCGTCAGAATCCAATTCCGAACACTTTGATTTTTCCCGGAAATCCACTAGATACGGAGAGAATTGAGTATAAGGTAACAGGATAAAAAGGATTTAAATTAAAGGATTATAAGAGAGGATCATCAAAAGGAATACAATGTATTGAGAAAGGTTAAGGGAACCTAAGTAATAAGATCCCGGGTATGATCCTTCAAACGATAAATGAAAACGAAAGTTAAGCGAACCGTATAACAGATCAGCGGTCATTAGGCAAACAATTAGGAAGTTAAGCAAAGGGATTAGAGGAAGTGATGTCACCCAACCAATGAGAAGAGGACAAGGAAGGGAGGATGACATAGCAATGTGATGTAAGCATGACATAGGGAAGGAGGAGATGTGGTGGAATATTAACCACACAAAACCAAGGGCAACTAGGTAATTCACTAAAGCAAACAACAAAAATCAACCAACCAAGCAAATCATTTCATTTTCATCAAACAAAACACAAAATTCTCTCTTCTTCTTCCTCATGCTCTCGGGTGGTTTCTTAAGAAATGGGAAGTCCAAGCTCCTCCACTTGTTATTTTCCAAGGTAATTATCCTAGCTCCTCCTAGTTAAGTTACATACTTCCTATAAGTTTAAGCTTCTAATTCCAAGCCAATCTTTTTCTATAAATCATCAAAGAAGATGATGAATAGTGTTTTCAAGAACTAAAATTTGTGTTCTTGAAGTTTTGTTTAGATTAAGCTTGGTTAGGGGCTTTAAAGGTGATTCCAAGCCATCCTCTTGATTCTCCACTCTCCAAGGAAGGTATAAACTACAAACCCTAGCTTTAGTTTTGAGTATTTAGGAATGGTTATGAGTAGTATAGTATATGTGAAGCATGAAACTTGTTTGTTTAAGAGTTTGGGTTGGAATGGTGGTGATTGATTTGTTGAAATCTTAAGATTTGGTTAAAGAATGTAGTATAGTTTAAATTCAAGTTTTAGGAGTAAGTAAATGGATTATAATGAGTTGGTTTGGGGCTGTTGTAATGTATTTTGGATGGAGTTTGGATTGGGTTATGAATTGGGGTTGGATTGTGGTTGTTTTGAGTTGGTTTAAATTTGGGAAATCGCGTAAACATAGCCGTCGTAATGTCCGATTTACCGTAGACTGTTTTTGTTCTTAACATCAGAACCCTTGACCTCACTGCTAGGTTTTGACCATTGTCATGTTTAGATAGTTCATGTTACGAGCTTCGTTTTGATATGTGGTTCGTTTAATTCCGATGAACGGTTTAGGAGAAACGACCGTTTCAAGTAACGGCGTTTCGCGAACGAAACTTTTTCCCCTCGCCTTACTTTGAAATGTAGGTTAAAGACCGAAAAGGGTTAATTAATGCATGAAACATTTATGGTAAGTGTTTTAGGCAGTTGGTAAGTCACTCGCGAAGGAATCGCTTTAAAACTCGTAAAGGTTAAATTATTAAAAATGGTGGAGCCGAGGGTACCCGAGTGACTTAAGCGAATCAGGGAGCGCAATACAAGCGTTAGAGTCTAAGTTAGTTAAAGTATAGATTTACAAGTGACTTTGGTTTAATTCCAACTTACTTATTGCTTATAGGTTACCAGACTCGTCCCGAGCCTTTCTCACCCCCAAGTCGCTCAGGCAAGTATTCTATCCGTTATACTGTTGTTGTGATGTATACACTTGTATATGCATTATCTTGCGATAGATGCATGTTGGTTATTTAGAAAATTCTTGCGATATATTGTAGCATGTGATATGGTATATATGCATGCCTGTTTCATATTCTTGAAATATATATCTGTTGGTTCAGTTGATAATACCTATGCTAGAGGATAGCGGTATCTTGCATATACCCTTAGTATAGGGACCCAAAGGTGAAAATATTTTCTAAAACCGGGAGTCGAGGATCCCGAGTAGATTTTATATATATATGGATATGGATATATATATATATATATTTATATATATATATGGTTATAGTTTTCCAAACTATTAATCGAATAAGGTTTATTCGATAACTTTAAACTTTATTTATTATTGAATATTATTTCGAATATTATTCGAAGGCGTATGACTCCTTTTATTTGTTTATCTGATATTATTTGAATATTCATTCGAGGGCTTATGACTCTTTTATATTATTTAATGAATATTATTTGAATATTCATTTGAGGATGTATGACTCCTTTATTTTATTTAATGAATATTATTTATAATATTCATTCGAGGTATTATGACTCAGCTTATTTTATTTATTGAATATTATTTGAATATTCATTTGAGGATCTATGACTCCGATTATTTGCTGAAATATATTCTTTATTTTATTAAAGAATAAGGTGTTAATAATCAAACTTATTTTCGATTATTCAAATAAAGATAATACTTTCATATAAGTATATCTTTGGTTATTTAATACTCGTTTCAAGTATAAGTTTTAATACTTCTACTTCAATTATTTTTATAAAAGATTATTCTTTATGGGAATATTATTTAAATAATAATATTCAGTCATTTTCTAAATATTCTGGGGACTGATTTACTTCATTAAATCAGCTTTACTCCAAACACTCTTTAAAGTGTTTTCGAGTCTTCAAAATGATTTTTAAAAGTCAGAGCGGATCCCAAAACTCATTTTTTATATTTAAGATCTTCCTTTTTAAAGGGGATTTAAATACTCGCTCAAAACCTGTGGAATCCGGCTCTATGGTGTATTTTATACTCGCAACGAGGTTGCAGATTTGGTAAATGAATTGATTACTTGCCCAACGTTCGGGAAGTAAGCCCATCTCATTGAGTCGGCATAAGCGACATGCCGGGGTACGGTCTATTATTGTGTAAGTGGCTGGGTGGCAGTCCATCAACGCGTGAGGGGCCGGGGTACGGTCTAGCGCGAGGTCCTAATGCGGCCAGGGTGATGACCGGTGAGGAATTCATCCATCTACAGTAGAAAAGGTTACTTATTGGTATCTTTGCCTGATCAGCGAGATATCGGGTTTATGCCAAAATTCTTTTCCTTTCCAAAATTCATTGGATGTTTCAAACTCTGTTCATACTTTGCATAACAGAGGTTCCAGGAAATGTTTAAAGGGATATATATATGTGGATATATATATATATATCGGGGCTAAATAAAGTATCTCATAACTTTTTCATTCAATAATATTTCAAAGATTGAATCTATTCAAGTCTTATCTTGTGGTCTCATCAGTGGGATGAACTTTTGAAATTGATTATAACTTGAACGGTGGTAGTTCAAGTAGTATTTGGGAATAATATAAGTGTAGTGAAGTATTTGGTAACTTCATCTTTTAAACTTATATCTAATTAATAATTGTCTTATGAATGACAAAGATTTTCAGAAAAACGTTGAGACAAGGTTAGATATATGAGATCACCTTGCAACGATATTTTTATACAGTTATACAATGGGACTTTGTGTATATTATGCATGGAAGAGGACTTCCATTACTTTGAAAAGTATATATGTATATATACTGAATATTTTGCGACTTCATCGCATTAAGATATCAAACTTGGTTCATTTCTTTTGACCAAGATTTTCATGAGTATTATGAGTAGACTCATATACTATTAATCATTATACATATTATTTTGGTGGGCTTGCCGCTCACCCTTGCTTTCTTCTTTCATCACACAACATCAGATAGATAAGATGAACAGGACCAAGCTCCCAATTCGCGATCGGATAGGAAGCGTTTCGCAGCTTCCTATAGGCATTGAAGTCACTGTAGCTGAGGTAGGGAACTACCAATAGACTAGGCTTCAACTTTTGATGTACCAGATTTATGTATATTTATGAATTGTAATAATGGCAATGAAATGTAAATTTATTCAGAACCTTTTTAAGGTGTATTGACATATAATTGTGGAATAAAACGACTTGTGATTATTTTTGGATGTTCATCTCTGAGACTATAACGTGTGGTGTGTGTGTTTATTGTGGGGTCACAGTACAGAGTAGTTGAGAAATTATTAAGATTGGGTGTTAATAAGGGAAATGGAACTCGTGACAACCCGGATCCCCGACCCCGGATCTGGGGGTGTTACACTACCCCATGGGAATGAAAGGATATTTATTTTATAGTCCGAAGAATCGGGATGTCATTGTTAGCACCAATGCAAGATTCTTAGAGGAGGAATATATAATGAATCACAAACCCATGAGTAGTGTCGTTTTAGAGGAACTAGTGGGAGGGACAAATAATACCCATGAAGCTGTAGTACAAGTAGAACAACCACAACATAATATACAACCTGTCACTAATACCGCACCAGTGCCTCGTCGTAGTGGGAGGGTTGTTCAACAGCCTGATAGATTCATGTTTTTGGGAGAGTCTTCAGACTTGGTCCCTGGTGAACATGATGATGATCCCCGTACATACGAAGAGGCAGTACAAGATAAAGATGCAGATCTTTGGCAAAAGGCGATGGAATCTGAGATAGAATCAATGTATTCTAATCAGGTCTGGGAGCTCGTAGAACCACCCAAAGGTATAAAACCTATTGGATGTAAGTGGATCTACAAGAAAAAGAGGGGATTAGATAAAAAGGTGAAAGCCTGGAAAGCAAGACTTGTTGCGAAAGGGTATACTCATAAAGAAAGTATCGATTATGAGGAAACCTTTTCACCGGTAGTCATGCTTAAGTCAATCCGTATTCTTTTATTTATAGCAGCTCATCTCGATTATGAGATTTGGCAAATGGATGTCAAGACAGCTTTTCTTAATGGAAGTCTTGAAGAAACCATCTATATGCAGCAACCAAAAGGATTCATTAAGGAAGGCCAAGAGCATCTGGTATGTAAGCTTAAGAGGTCTATTTATGGACTTAAACAAGCTTCTAGAAACTGGAATATTCGTTTTGATCAGGCAGTCCAGTCATATGGATTTGATCAAAGTCCAAGCGAATCGTGCGTGTATAAGAGAAGTGAAGGTAATGCAGTGGTTTTTCTAGTACTATATGTAGGATATTTTACTCAATGGAAACAATGTTGAGATGTTGTCATCAGTAAAGGCATGGTTGTTCAAACAATTTGACATGAAGGACTTAGGTGAAGCGGCATACATCCTTGGGATCAAAGTTATAAGGGATCGCAAGAAAAGGATGTTGGCTTTATCTCAAGAGCCCTACATTGATGAAGTATTAGCTCGTTTTAACATGCAGAACTCCAAGAAAGGTTTTTTACCTTTTAAGCATGTAGTTGCTCTATCTAAGAAGCAGTGTCCTTCGACACCTAAGGATATAGAGAGCATGAAAGCAGTTCCTTATGCTTCAGCATGTGGAAGCTTAATGTATGCTATGTTATGTACGAGGCCTGACATCTGCTTTGTTGTAGGCATGGTTAGTAGATATCAGTCGAACCCAGGTCAGGAACATTTGAGTGCAGTAAAAACTATACTCAAGTACCTGAGAAGGACTAAGGAGTATATGTTAATTTACAAGGCCTCAGATCTATTTCCTTTGGGATATACTGATTCAGATTTCCAATCAGATAGGGATAAGAGGAAATCAACCTCGGGATATGTTTTTACTTTGGGAGGTGGAGCCGTTATATGGAGGAGTGTAAAACAGAAATGCATTGCAGACTCCACCATGGAGGCCGAGTACGTGGCGGCCTCTGAGGCTGCCAAGGAGGCTGTATGGTTCAGAAACTTCCTTTTGGACTTAGATGTGGTACCTAATTTGCCTAGGAGCTTGACGGTGTATTATGATAACACTGGTGCTGTGGCAAATTCAAAGGAACCGCGAGACCACAAAGCAGCTAAATATATTGAATGTAAGTATCATCTCATACGAGGAATCGTAAAGCGAGGGGATATAGTTGTGGCTCACATATCATCAGAAGACAACCGAGCAGATCCTTTCACAAAGAGCTTGCCAACCAAGGTTTTTGACAAGCATGTGGAAGCGATAGGAGTCAGATGGATGGACACATAGATTTTTATGTAATAGTGGATTAAATAAACACTGATGTACACATAGAATATTTTGAGTATAAGTGGGAGATTGTTAGTGTATACTGAAAATATTTATTTGAAGTATGTACATTTATTTCTGGCCAGTTTATTTGAGAATCATTTGAATGTTTACATGTTATCTAATATTATATATTGTGAACAATCTAGTATCAAATGGGATACAAAATATTAGATTGTTAAATACGGTTATATAATATAATAAGGTTCACAGCACAGGTGGTGTTGGACAATCCACTGGTATGGCTGTAGTATTATTTAGATTAGTTTATATTGACTAATAAATAATACTAGTATACTTTGTGTATATTGAACAGGATCAAATTTAGAATTGTTCCCTTAATACTGATTAAGAAGGAGAACTAAGATTCTATGTTATTATTAATGCTTAGGTTCTTAATCCGGAAATAGTAATTGACACGTGTATATTATTTACATGCTTTGATTTATATATGAAATAATTCTTTTGAATTATATCATTATATTTTGGGTGATGGAATTATATACGTGGTGGATATTATTTATTGAAGGAATCCATGTACTCATAATATTCGGGTTAATGATGTCCCCTTGAAAGCTCAAAAAGATTTAATTATGTGAAACCCTGCAGGTGGAATTTATTCTGGCATAATTAAATAAAGGTTGAGTGGATGATCAAGGATAAAAGATATTAATTAAATAAATTATCAGTAATTTATTTAATTAATGGATATATGATATTTTAAACATGGGGAATTTAATAAGCAAATAATATTGGAACCGAATTAATTAAATTACGGTATTAGGAAAGGTAGTGCAAATATTAATTCTTTAGTGGATTGAATTAATATTTAATTACATTGGGCTAGGCTCAAGATGTAATTAGAAGGCCCAACCTAATTATCCATGGTCCCTATTGTAGCCTATATATATTCTTATTCTCTTCTTGCTTGGAATTGTGTGAAAACATATTGTAGCCACCAAGGAGCAAGAAGAGAGGATAACTTGAGAAGACGGAGGCCACACTTCGCTCAAGGGAATTTGGGAATACAATAGAAGACCGTGGAATCAACCATTAACAAGGTAATCCTCTTTTCGTAATCTTTATCGTAAAACGTAGTAACACCCTAAGTCCGTGGTTCCCAACATCTTACCCGTTTCCTGGCTGTGAGTTTCATGATAGGCATCTTGATTCACTGTTGTGTTGTGTCAATTTAAGAAAACAAGTGTGAGCTATAATGCCCAGCATAATAATGCACAGTATGATAAACTCAAGTACGTCATATACGATAATTACATTTTATTCAAAAATAGTTTTCCTTGGTGATACACATCTTCTTTTGAAAAAAATTCTTTAATGGATTTATTATCCTGCGAATACCTTAATGGTAAACCCAGCACCTAGGCTCGGGTTACAGTATTACATCACAATTCCAATTGGAAGAATAGGACATTCACTGGAGCCCCCGAGATATGATGATCAGTCGTATAACGGTAACAGTAACCTTTTTCTACATGTAGAGGGATGACTTCCTAACATCCTGGTTGTCACCCAAGCTGCATTTGGGCTTTATATGCTTCCCCATTCAACCCGGGTATATTTTGCATACTTTGTATGTCCTTCAGTATACATGGTACATCCTCATACGGAAAATAAATATGACAGTCTCCCCAGTCCACGAAGTACTGGATCTCTACCCCTCCTTGTCCTTTTAAGAATCCTATCATATAATTGGAATCATCGAACTATATCGAAGTTCCCCAAGCATTTTGCTTGTTGATAGGCATAGCTTTACCTCATATATATATGTACGTCCGAAAGTTTTCGGAGGAAGTACTAAGGATGTGAGTTGACCGTTGTCAACAGATAAGTAAATAAGGGGGAGTTTCTTTTGAAACTATATCCAAAATATTTAAAATAAGTCGAGATAATATTCTCCGGCGATCTGAAATTATTCGAATGATTTTTCGAAAGTCAGAAAGTATTTTAATCAGGTTTTATGATTTTTAAATCATAATAAATCATTAAATATTAAATATTAATCATTAAATAATTAGACCTCGAATAGTTATACTTTAAAATAATATTGAAATAATATTTCTCAACTGATTTATGTTTAAGTAATTTAATAATCTTTAACATTTAGTCGAGTTTGAAATAAATATTCACTCGAGAATACTTCTCCCAAAATAAATGAATAGTTGATAAATATTTATTATTCGAACGACAAAGTATAGTTGAGGGAATACGATCTTTGGAAATCATTTTAATAAAAGTTCGAGGTTTTAATATTTCATAAGTGGACGTTGAGTCCCTTAAAACGTACTACTATGGACTTTTAATCGTCCTATGATACCACTGGAATGATTCCCAGGTTTTTATTTTAAAATCCCGACCGATTCTCGGCCTTATAATTATATGGCACGCTCGTGGCGGCGTTAACATTTTACGACATATACGTATCATATAACATCGCTACATTATGCGAAATTCAATTACTTAGTATCATGGTAAACATGGCATTTATGCAATGATGATAAAACAATCCTTTCACAACACAACAGTTATACAGAGTTGGGTTCGTAAACTTTCCTGGGTATCTCGAGGTGGAGGATGCGCTAGGTTCCGCTCGGAAATCTATAATCATAAACATAATTCATTTTGATAGGTCCCGTTCTAATTTACGGGTACTCGCACTCATATGCTACTTATTATGCACCCTCTCAACTTATATTACCCTTATCATTTCTTTAAGTCCATATTCACATTACGTCATTTCCTTTTTCGAAGTGTCCGATATTTTTATAAAATTGAAAAATAATTATTTCTCTTGAAATTTTTATGACAGTTAAGAAACTCAATTTACTACTCTCTGTAAAAATTTCATGATTTATGAACATTTTTAAGTCGATCCTTTTCATTTTCAAAGTTCGTAATTCGTAGCAGTTTTTGTCGCGTAAATCGTTCTTAGTAAAATGGCCATAACTTTTGATCTGTAAATCGAAATCAAGTATTTGAAGCGCCTAAACGGTCCTTATAACATTTTCTATCATAATCAAGGGTTATTTTTTTAAGAAACTACAGTTTACATCTTCGGGACTTTCTGCAGAAACTTAATGTTACGTTTTATTCGTTTTAGCGAGATTACGGTTATGATCCGAGTTTCGTTTATGCCTTAAATATTTATACTACCACCAACAATCAACATATCATTATCACCACACTAACTCCTATCATTAACATCATGTTCTTGAGGCAACAACAATCAACCTTAAATCTACTTAGCTAAACATCAAGATTACAACAATACTTCCACCAAAACTAGGTTTACATCTATGTTCTAAAAGAATCTTGAACTTAAATCTTAAGTAAGGATGGGTCAAAGATTTACACCTTTCTTTAGATCTTGAGAGTATTCTTGATGATGGTGAAGTCTTGGGAGTGCTTGGTAGGGTTTTTGGAACCTAAAACAACCATTAAAATCGAGAAACCAGAGAAAAGTTACTATTCATACTATTCACTATCATCTTTCTTAAATTTATTTCACCCATAAAACCTTGATAAAAAGAGCTTAAAGATTTATCTTACCTTAGTTTAGGAGGTATGAAGCTTGAGAATTAATGGGGGGATTTTTCCATGGCTAGAGCTTGGTGATTTGATTTTGATTTCCTTGTTTTTAGAGAAAGGGCCGAATGGAAATATTCTTGGGAGAGAGAGAGGATTTTTGTGTTTGCTTCTTGGTTGCTTCTTGAAATAATGCTTGTGATATCTTGTATTTGATTGTTTATTCTCTACTATAAGTCCTAGTATAGATTTATGTTGCCAAATCTTTAGACAATTCTAGCTAGCCTTTCTAGATTACAAGCTAAGCTAATTAGCTTAGCCATTAGCTTTACTATTCTCTAGCCCTTAGATGATCATCCTACTTCCTTAGATTACTATTTGATAAAGTAACCATGGTTACTTTTGTAATATCCGGGATATATCGTGTAATTATTTTTACTATTAAATAATTATTATGTGTTTTCAGTATCTATTCTGTGAATTAACTGCTAAGTGTTATTTGTATTTGAATATTCAAAAATAGTATTAATTGAGTATTTCAATTTTTATATGTCCAAAATAAAATATAGATAATTGTCATATCTTCCTAATTATTATTATGTTGATTTATGAATTTATATGAATCATATGAAATTTATAAAATCTTTTTCCGAATATTTAAAATCTATTTTATAAAAACGGGAACCAACCGACGTCAACCGTTGTTACGTTTTTTAAACCGAAACTCTTCCGAGAACTCCTTCCTAACCTAATTGTAATATTCCGAGCATTTTCCATGTTTCGACTTTTTCGATCCGGCGTACGGTTTGTCCTGCGCGGGTCCCGGCGCAACATTTTCGATACAATATTGGTTTCTGTAAATCAATAAAACCCATATTTTCGATAAACGGGAGCTTTTTATTAAACTATCACAATTATCACTTCGTAATACGTGTAACCAGGCGCTGAGACCAAGACCGCAGTACAAATTGTACTGATTTGTATAATTATCCCGAAAACCGATACCGTTTGGATTAGTTTTTACAAATAAACGTACCATTTTATATCCGGAATGATCCAACGGGATACTAATTTCCCGTAAATATAAATAGCCTTTTACCGTATTTTATTTCGTATCAAAATCATTTGCAGACATATAATTATATAATTTTACAGAGAAAAATCATATATTCATAAACTGTTCCAAGAATCAAACCAACTTTTGAAGGTGTTATTGATCTTTGTTTGAAAAGCTCGAGTACCAGATTTGAAGGTCTTGAAGAGCTCTATCAGATTCAATAACCTATTTTACTGCAGAATCAAAGGTTAATTTTATATATTTTTATTTATTTTTGAATTATTTTGATTAAAAATATGAATTTTTGTTCAGATGATTGTTTGTATGATTTGATGATTGCATGTTGTAGGGCTTGATTTCCTGATGATTTTGATATATTATACGTCTGATTTGGAGTTCAATAACATGTTCAAATTTGAGTTCGATTTTCGAATTTTAAAATTAGAGTTTATAACCCGTATGAATGTTCTTAATTGAAATTTGGGGGTTTCTTATTCTGGAATAGATTGATGTTGTGGTATAGTGGATTGTATTCTCTGTGAAATTTGCAATCTAGTCGTTTAAGTTTCATGAATCACCGAGGTCTGTAGAGAAGGGAGTTGTCTTTTGAAATTTTCCGATGTTCGCCGGAAACCGGCGATGTTCTTGGCCAAATTCCGGCCAACTCAGGGATGATTAGAATGATTTGTTGGTATGGTTGAGTTCCTGGTGAAATATAGATGTGATCTGGGGGTGTTGGAGGGGTGAGGTCGTCGGGAACGTGTTCTCCGGCCACCCCTGTGTTTTCCGGCAACGGGGTGTAAAATTTGCAGTTTAGTCCCTGGACTTTTGGGGACGATACAGTTAGGTCCCTGAAGTTTCCAGACTTTGCAAATTTAGGATTCCTGTTTTAAAAATGTTTAAAAATCATATTTCCTATTTATTTTTATTATAAAAATTCATTTTTAATTTCTGAAAAATCTAAAAATTATTATTTTAATTCCAAAAATTATTTTTAATTCACAAATAAATCTAAATTAATTAGTTAATTAATTTTAGTTAATTTTTAATTGATTAATTGGTCAATTAATTCGAAAATTAATTGATTAATTGATTTAATTAATTATTAATTGATTTTAATTAATTATTTAATTAGATTTAGTTATTTAAAAATGATTTAAAAATTCCGAAAAATAGTTTCGAGCTTTAAAATATTATTCTAAATTATTTCCAAGGCTCGATAATTACTCTAAAATTATTTCGGAGCCAGAATTGGCCAACCGAACCCTGTTTATTAATCTGAAATTCATCCACCGACCCGTATTAATTCTGAAAAATACTTTAAAAATCATTTTAAATACCCGAAAGCATATTTATGACCCGAGACTTCTTTATAAATGATATGTCATTGATTACGTGATGTATTATGTGTTATACATGAATTGTTGATTGACTATCGGTCTATATATTCGGTGTTTACTTGGTTATTGCATAACTTTCAATCCGTTAATCGGATTTGGGTGAAACGAAGGGTAGATAGAAGTATGTATTGAATATAATCCTATGAGTTAATAATTGATAGATGCTTATATTATGTGAGCAGAAAAGACAAGATATAGGAAAGGGAAACAGGTAGTTGAGGAGTAAAACGATTGTGATTGGAAGCAAGTGCAGGATAATAATCTAATACCAGGCAAGTGTTCTGAACTTTCTCGAGATATTGTAGTACTTGATAGTCTTGTTGACATTGCAAGTGCTTTGAAGCATAGAAACCTAAAACCTGATTTCAGTTATTGTTCTTGAGCCATGAACCATATTCTTTCTAAGCCATTGATTATTGTATACCCAAACACGAACCATAAATCTACGATACTACTCCACAAATACGTACAAACTAAATACCAGACACTGAATTGAATTATTATATACTCAACCCATGGTATCTTATGCTTTGAAAGACCAAATTCTTGAAACCATGAAACATTGATTCCTTTGTTATCCAATTCTTTCATTACCCAACATCCAAGCCTTGAAAGTACCTTGTTGATCCATACAAGGGTTGAAACCCTTTCATTGTTAAACACTCACTGTTATTAATGATTCTGATTATTGTTTATTATTGTTTAATCCTGTTATTATGTTAGAATTGGATTGTTTTTATAAAATTGTGGACCAGATTCGTGGTCAGACCATATAATGGTCAAGTTAGGCCAATGTGTGCCTTGGATCCAGTAGTTAGAGCAATGCTGTGTGCTTTGCTCGGGGTTAGTGCGTGACTGATCAGCAGCCTAACCTTGGTTTTAAAATAAAAATATAGTATCCAATTCTAAATCATAATCCATTATTCACTTGATATCATAACCATATTCACTTGATGATCATTATTCTCGGTTTTGTCATTGTGACTTGCTGAGCTAGTTAGCTCATTTGTGCGATGTTGTTTATACTCTTTCCAGTTAAGAAGGAACCAGTTGGTAGCAAGGATCCCCAGTCCAGTGCGAGAGCTAGGAATTAAGGCTGTTGAATCTGAGCTAGTAGACTTCTTTTTGAATAATGTAAATTATAAAAGTTTGTACTATGTTTAATACTCAGTTCGAGTTTGAATGGTTGGGATTTAATCGGTATGTAATATATTAGTGCGTTTGGCTTGTGTGCATACTTTAACCTGTTGCGATCCGTGGTAGTTGGTAAGTAGGGTCATTGTATATTATTATTATTTTTAGTATTGTTATAAGCAGATTATAAATAAGGTGTGTGTGGACCCCAAACTTCTGACCCGGGTTTGGAGGGCGCCACAGGTTTGGTATCAGAGCTACAGGTTATAAGTCACTGACACAAGCCTAGGTTGACGGGAATGGGTAGAGGGTTAGGATTAGAAGTAAGGAATAGAATGATTGAACGTCGAGAGGTTAAGTGTTATGGTATAACCGGTATTAGTATAGTTCGCGTCATGGTTTGAGATTCTGATATTGCGATATAATTTCAGATAGCAGCGATGACCGACTCTTTTATTCCTGTATCAGCTGATCACTCAGAGCCTTCAGTTGGAGCGCCAGCATCGGATCCACGTCCTGTTATTCCACCAGCATTGGCTATATTACCTCCACCGGTGTTGCAGCCCGTACCATTGCAGGCTATTCCACCCCCAGGCATGAGGCCACCTGTTAGAGGACCCCCACCTGCTGATTCAGGCTTTACTGGTCATTCAGTTACAGGAGTACCTTTTCAGTTCTCTTCTTATCATGTCCCATATCATCAGTTTGAGGCTTGTCTTATGGAGCAGCGATTCCTTCAGGGTCAGATTCAGGAATTACTACATATCATGCGTACCAGGGAGGTTGGGAGTGGTGAGAGGCGACTCAGAGAGAGGCTACAGGTGTTTCGTAGGACAGCTGCAGTGAGGATTGCTGAGGCTACACATGAGGACATCACCCCTAATTTCCTAGTGGAGTGGGCTAAGTGGGTTCTAGAGGAGCTTGAGGAAATTGGAGGTCCAGACTTGCCATGAGTCAGAAATCCAGAAACGGAGATGCTAAGCAGTGTTGCTATGATTATATAGTATGTATAGTAGTGTGTAGTGTGTATCAGTAGACTTTTGAGTTGTATATATAGACTAGCGATGCTGACTAGTGAGTAGGTTATTGTACCCTTTTTGCTTTTACTTCCGAAGCATCTTTACGCTTGTACTACCCTAAAACTTTTAATCTATATATCAGTACATTTTCTTTTCCAGCACTGTCATTTACTTTATCGCCCCTGTTTTACTTTACCTTATTTATTGCACCAGTTATACCCTGTGATACCATGTACCCTGTTTTCCATAACTGTTTATATTCTGTAAAGAAGCATGCAATTTACTTAGTTACAATTGTTTTCAAAAAGGAGATATTCCTGTTTTACAAAACTTTTCCTTTATGCAAAGATTTGATTCAAAAGCTAAATAAATTGTTTGTTTCTTTACAGAAAATGCCTCCTAAAAGAAATACCCGCACCAACACCCAGAATGAATAAACCAACAACAACAACAATAATAACCAAGATGAGACAAACCAGAATGTGAACCCAGGACCCATAGACCCAGCAATAGCCCAGATTCTCCAAATCTTGGCCCAACAAACAGTTCACCTGGCATAATAACAACAAAGACAGACCAACCCCCAGGTAACTTTTAAAACTTTTCAGGCAGTAAACCCACCAGAATTCAAGGGTTCCTTAGAGCCAATTGAAGCAAATGTTTGGTTAAAGGAAATAGAGAAGGCATTTGCCTTAGTGAAAGTAAAGGAAGAACAGAAGGTTGAGTTTGCAAGCTACTATCTGAAAAATGAGGCCACCTATTGGTGGGAAATGGTGAAGATATTGGAAGGCACAGATGCTATTACATGGGAAAGGTTTAAGGAATTGTTTTTAGAAAAGTATTTTCCTCAGTTTGTTCAGGATCAAATGGAGCTTAAGTTTTTAGAATTAAAGCAAGAAAACATGTCGGTAACAGATTATGAGGGTAAGTTTGAGGAATTGTCAAGGTATGTACCGTCGTATGTGGATACTGACAGGAAGAAAGCTAAAAGATTTCAGCAGGGTTTGAAACCATGGATCAGAGGGAAGGTAGCCATTTTTGAATTGGATACCTATGCAGGAGTGGTACAGAAGGCTATGATCGTAGAGACAGAGAGTAAGATGTTCCAGAAGGAAAAGAAAAGCAAGAAAAGGAAATTTGAAGGGAATGAAGGTCAGTCACAACCAGGGAAGTTTCCAAACTTTAAGAAGGGCAAGTTCCAGCCAGGGAGAAATTTTAATTTCAGGAGACAAAATGCAGGAGAAGGAGGCCAGGGCAACCGTCCAGCTAATGTGAATCAGTCGAATCAGTTGAGATTAACTTTTCCAGTTTGTCAAGTTTGTGGAAAGAAGCATGGAGGAGTTTGTAACAAGTTGAATGTGGTATGTTTCAAATGCAACCAGAAAGGGCACTATTCGAGGGAGTGCCGAAATCAGCCAACTAGAGAGCCAGCAAATAAGGATCAGCCTATCCGAAATCCAGCAGTAAAGGTTCCCGCCATTGGATTTACGTGCTTCAAATGTGGAAAGCCGGGATATATGGCCAGGGATTGCAAGATATCAGCCCCGGTCAGTAATGCATTGAGGATCATGGGATCTACCCCAGCAGTAAATGAGACTCCAAGGGCTAGAGTTTTCAACATGTCAGTGAAGGATGCTATCCAGGATACAGATGTCGTGGCAAGTACGCTCAATGTGAATTCTTTATGTGCCAAAGTGTTAATAGATTCGGGAGCAACTCAATCGTTTGTTTCACAAGATTTTGTTAGCAAGTTAAATTGTCCAGTAGAGTGTTTAAATGAAATAATGACTGTGGAATTAGTAAATCAAGAACGTGTAACTGTGAATCAAGTTTGTGGGAATTGTGAGGTTGAGATTTCTGGTAGTAAGTTTTATGTAGATTTGATACCATTTAAGTTAGGAGAATTTGACATTATATTAGGGATGGATTGGTTATCTAGGCATGATGCCCAGATAGATTGTCGAAACAAGAAAGTAATGGTGAAAACGCCTGATGAAAGAATAGTAACGTTCAAAGGTCAGAAACAAGTAAAGAAGTTCTTAACGATGATTCAAGCCAAGAAGTTACTACAACAAGGATGTGAGCATTTCATAGCATACGTGATTGACAAGAGTCAGGAGCTAGCAAAACTTGAAGATATTCCAGTTGTGAATGAATTTCCAGACGTGTTTCCTGATGAATTGCCAGGACTTTCTCCAGATAGGGAAATTGAATTTGCGATCGACTTAACACCTGGAACAGAACCAGTATCCAAGGCCCCGTACAGAATGGCGCCTGTTGAGATGAAAGAGCTAGCGAAGCAGTTACAGGAGTTGTTAGAGAAAGGAGTAATCAGACCCAGTGTATCCCCGTGGGGAGCACCGGTATTATTTGTCAAGAAGAAAGATGGAAGCATGAGACTATGTATCGACTATAGGGAGCTCAACAAGCTTACAATCAAGAATAAGTATCCGTTACCTAGAATTGATGATTTGTTTGGCCAATTGAAGGGAGCCAAGTATTTCTCCAAGATCGATTTAAGATCGGGATATCATCAACTGAAGATCAAGCCAGAAGATATACCAAAGACAACTTTTCGAACAAGGTATGGACATTATGAATTTCTAGTAATGTCTTTTGGATTGACCAACGCCCCGGCAGCATTTATGGACCTGATGAACAGAATTTTCAAGGAATATTTGGACAAGTTCGTTATTGTATTTATAGATGATATTTTGATCTATTCAAAGACAGAAGAGGATCATGTGGAACATTTAAGGACAACTTTGGAGATTTTAAGGAAAAAGAAGTTGTATGCTAAATTTTCGAAGTGTGAATTTTGGTTACAAGAGGTTCAGTTCTTAGGACACATAGTTACTAATGAAGGGATCAAGGTGGACCCGACAAAGATCGAGGCAATTACGAATTGGGAAAGACCGAGAACACCCACCGAGGTAAGAAGTTTCCTAGGATTGGCGGAATATTATCGTCGATTTGTTCAAAATTTCTCCAGGATTGCCACACCATTAACAAAGCTTACACGAAAGAATGAGAAGTTTATATGGAACGACAAATGTGAGAAAAGTTTTCAGGAATTGAAGCGACGATTAATCACGGCACCTGTTTTGTCACTTCCAGACGATCAAGGGAATTTTGTAATTTATAGTGATGCTTCTCACAAAGGATTACGATGTGTTCTTATGCAGCACGACAAGGTGATTGCGTATGCGTCAAGGCAATTAAAACCACATGAACAGAAGTACCCTACTCATGATTTGGAACTAGCCGCCATAGTATTTGCTCTGAAGATTTGGAGACATTATCTGTATGGAGAAAAATGCGAGATTTATACGGATCACAAAAGTTTGAAGTATATATTTACCCAGAAGGAACTTAATATGAGGCAAAGGAGATGGTTAGAATTGATCAAGGATTATGATTGCTCGATTAATTATCATCCCGGTAAGGCGAACGTTATAGCAGACGCGTTAAGTCAGAAGGAAAGGTTAAATGTGTTATCCGTACCTGAAGAGATATATAAAGAATTTCAGAAATTGGAATTGGAGATTAGAATTTGCAAGCCTGAGGAAGCTAAAATGTACAATATGAGTTTCCAGCCGGAATTGTTGGAGAAAATAAAGAAATGTCAGGAAGATATAATGGATTAAAACATAAATCGTTTGGTAGGTGAAGAATTGTGCACACAAAAAGATGATCAAGGTATTTTGAGGTTTTCTTCTAGAATATGGATTCCACCAGTAATGGAGCTGAAGAATGAAATTTTGCAGGAAGCGCATAGTTCAAGATATTCCATCCATCCAGGAAGTACCAAAATGTATAGAGATTTAAAGAAGAATTATTGGTGGCCAGACATGAAGAGGGAAGTTGCGGAATGGGTTAGTAAATGTTATACCTGTCAGAGGGTTAAAGCAGAGCATCAGAGACCAAGCGGATTGCTACAGCCATTGGAGATTCCACAATGGAAGTGGGAACACATTGCCATGGATTTTATAGTTGGATTACCAAGGACAAGGGCTAATCATGATGCCATTTGGGTTATAGTGGACAGACTTACCAAGTCAGCTCATTTTCTGCCTATAAATGAAAGATTTTTGCTCGACAAGTTGGTCCATATGTACCTAAAAGAAATTGTAGTTCGTCATGGAGTTCCAGTGTCTATCGTATCTGATCGAGATCCAAGGTTTAACTCAAGATTCTGGAAGAGTTTTCAGGAATGTTTGGGAACGAGATTGAATATGAGTACGACCTATCACCCGCAGACGGATGGCCAAAGTGAAAGAACGATCCAGACAATCGAGGACATGTTACGTGTTTGTGCTATTGATTTCAAAGGAAGTTGGGACGAGCATTTACCCTTGGTAGAGTTTGCTTATAATAACATTTATCACGCCAGCATTGGGATACCACCCTATGAAGCCCTTTATGGATGCAAATGTAGATCTCCAATATATTGGGACGAAGTAGGAGAATGCAAGATACTTGGACCTGAATTGGTACAGCAGACAAAGGAAATTGTTGAAATTATCCAGAAGAGATTGATAGCCGCACAAGATCGTCAAAGGAAATATGCAGATCAGTCAAGGAAAGACATGGAATTTGAAGAAGGAAACTTGGTATTATTGAAAGAATCACCATGGAAAAGACTAACGAGGTTTGGAAAGAAAGGAAAGCTAAGCCCAAGATATGTTGGACCTTTTGAGATTTTGAAGCACGTTGGCAAGGTAGCTTATGAGTTGGCGTTATCCCCGCACATGGAGCACATTCAGAATATTTTTCACGTATCGATGCTCAAGAAATATAATCCAGACTCTAGGCATGTAATAGAATATGAGCCAATAGAGCTTCAGGAAGATTTGTCATATGTAGAGAGTCCGATAGAGATTTTAGAGGAGCGAGAGAAGGTATTGAGGAATAAAGTAGTAAAGTTAGTAAGAGTATTGTGGAGAAACCCAAAGGTTGAAGAGTCAACCTGGGAGTTAGAAAGTGATATGAGAGAAAAGTACCCTCATTTGTTTTCTTAAGAGATTCTGAGGACGGAATCCTTTTAAGGGGGGAAGGATGTAATATCCGGGATATATCGTGTAATTATTTTTGCTATTAAATAATTATTATGTGTTTTCAGTATCTATTCTGTGAATTAACTGTTAAGTGTTATTTATATTTGAATATTCAAAAATAGTATTAATTGAGTATTTCAATTTTTTTATGTCCAAAATAAAATATAGATAATTGTCATATCTTCCTAATTATTATTATGTTGATTTATGAATTTATATGAATCATATGAAATTTATAAAATCTTTTTCCGAATATTTAAAATCTATTTTATAAAAACAGGAACCAACCGACGTCAACCGTTGTTACGTTTTTGGAACCCGAAACTCTTCCGAGAACTCCTTCCTAACCTAATTGTAATATTCCGAGCATTTTCCATGTTTCGACTTTTTCGATCCGGCGTACGGTTTGTCCTATGCGGGTCCCGGCGTAACATTTTCGATACAATATTTGTTTCGGTAAATCAATAAAACCCGTATTTTCGATAAACGGGAGCTTTTTATTAAACTATCACAATTATCACTTCGTAATACGTGTAACCAGGCGCTGAGACCAAGACCGCAGTACAAATTGTACTGATTTGGATAATTATCCCGAAAACCGATACCGTTTGGATCAGTTTTTACAAATAAACGTACCATTTTATATCCGGAATGATCCAACGGGATACTAATTTCCCGTAAATATAAATAGCCTTTTACCGTATTTTATTTCGTATCAAAATCATTTGCAGACAGATAATTATATAATTTTACAGAGAAAAATCATATATTCATAAACTGTTCCAAGAATCAGACCAACTTTTGAAGGTGTTATTCATCTTTGTTTGAAAAGCTCAAGTACCAGATTTGAAGGTCTTGAACAGCTCTATCAGATTCCATAACCTATTTTACTGCAGAATCAAAGGTTGATTTTATATATTTTTATTTATTTTCGAATTATTTTGATTAAAAATATGAATTTTTGTTCGGATGATTGTTTGTATGATTTGATGATTGCATGTTGTAGAGCTTGATTTCCTGATGATTTTGATATATTATACGTCTGATTTGGAGTTCAATAACATGTTCAAATTTGAGTTTGATTTTCGAATTTTAAAATTAGGGTTTATAACCCGTATGAATGGTCTTAATTGAAATTTGGGGGTTTCTTATTCTAGAATAGATTGATGTTGTGGTATAGTGGATTGTATTCTTTGTGAAATTTGCAATCTAGTCGTATAAGTTTCATGAATCACCGAGGTCTATAGAGAAGGGAGTTGTCTTTTGAAATTTTCCGATGTTCGCCGGAAACCGGCGATGTTCTTGGCCAAATTCCGGCCAACTCAGGGATGATTAGAATGATTTGTTGGTATGGTTGAGTTCCTGGTGAAATATAGCTGTGATCTGGAGGTGTTGGAGGGGTGAGGTCGCCGGGAACGTGTTCTCCGGCCACCCCTGTGTTTTCCGGCAACGGGGTGTAAAATTTGCAGTTTGGTCCCTGGACTTTTGGGGACGATACAGTTAGGTCCCTGAAGTTTTCAGACTTTACAAATTTAGGATTCTTGTTTTAAAAATGTTTAAAAATCATATTTCCTATCTATTTTTATTATAAAAAATCATTTTTAATTTCTGAAAATTCTAAAAATTATTATTTTAATTCCGAAAATTATTTTTAATTCAAAAATAAATCTGAATTAATTAGTTAATTAATTTTAGTTAATTTTTAATTGATTAATTGGTCAATTAATTCAAAAATTAATTGATTAATTAATTATTAATTGATTTTAATTAATTATTTAATTAGATTTAGTTATTTAAAAATGATTTAAAAATTCCGAAAAATAGTTTCGAGCTTTAAAATATTATTCTAAATTATTTCCAAGGCTCGATAATTACTCTAAAATTATTTCGGAGCCAGAATTGGCCAACCAAACCCTGTTTATTAATCCGAAATTTATCCACCGACCCGTATTAATTCTGAAAAATACTTTAAAAATCATTTTAAATACCCGAAAGCATATTTATGACCCGAGACTTCTTTATAAATGATATGTCATTGATTACGTGATGTATTATGTGTTATACGTGACTTGTTGATTGACTATCGGTCTATATATTCGGTGTTTACTTGGTTATTGCATAACTTTCAATCCGTTAATCGGATTTGGGTGAAACGAAGGGTAGATAGAAGTATGTATTGAATAGAATCCTATAAGTTAATGATTGATAGATGCTTATATTATGTGAGCAGAAAAGGCAAGATATAGGAAAGGAAAACAGGTAGTTGAGGAGTAAAACAATTATGATTGGAAGCAAGTGCAGGATAGTAATCTAATACCAGGCAAGTGTTCTGAACTTTCTCGAGATATTGTAGTACTTGATAATCTTGTTGACATTGCATGTGCTTTGAAGCATAGAAACCTAAACCCTGATTTCAGTTATTGTTCTTGAGCCATGAACCATATTCTTTATAAGCCATTGATTATTGTATACCCAAACACGAAACACAAATCTACGATACTACTCCACAAATACGTACAAACTAAAGACCAGACACTGAATTGAATTATTATATACTCAACCCATGGTATCTTATGCTTTGAAAGACCAAATTCTTGAAACCATGAAACATTGATTCCTTTGTTATCCAATTCTTTCATTACCCAACATCCAAGCCTTGAAAGTACCTTGTTGATCCATACAAGGGTTGAAACCCTTTCATTGTTATACACTCACTGTTATTAATGATTCTGATTATTGTTTATTATTTTTTAATCTTATTATTATGTTAGAATTGGATTGTTTTTATAAAATTGTGGACCAGATTCGTGGTCAGACCATATAATGGTCAAGTTAGGCCAATGTATGCCTTGGATCCAGTAGTTAGAGCAATGTTGTGTGCTTTGCTCGGGGTTAGTGCGTGACTGATCAGCAGCCTAACCTTGGTTTTAAAATAAAAATATAGTATCCAATTCTAAATCATAATCCATTGTTCACTTGATATCATAACCATATTCACTTGATGATCATTATTCTCGGTTTTGTCATTGTGACTTGCTGAGCTAGTTAGCTCATTTGTGCGATATTGTTTATACTCTTTCCAGTTAAGAAGGAACCAGTTGGTAGAAAGGATCCCCAGTCCAGTGCGAGAGCTAGGAATTAAGGCTATTGAAGCTGAGCTAGTAGACTTCTTTTGGAATAATGTAAATTATAAAAGTTTGTAATATGTTTAATACTCAGTTCGAGTTTGAATGGTTGGGATTTAATCAGTATGTAATATATTAGTGCGTTTGGCTTGTGTGCATACTTTAACCTGTTGCGATCCGTGGTAGTTAGTAAGTAGGGTCATTGCATATTATTATTATTTTTAGTATTGTTATAAGCAGGTTATAAATAAGGTGTGTGTGTGGACCCCAAACTTCTGACCCGGGTTTGGAGGGCGCCACAGGTTTGGTATCAGAGCTACAGGTTATAAGTCACTGACACAAGCCTAGGTTGACGGGAATGGGTAGAGGGTTAGGATTAGAAGTAAGGAATAGAATGATAGAACGTCGAGAGGTTGAGTGTTATTGTATAACCGGTATTAGTATAGTTCGCGTCGTGGTTTGAGATTCTGATATTGCGATATAATTTCAGATAGCAGCGATGGCCGACTCTTTTATTCATGTATCAGCTGATCACTCAGAGCCTTCAGTTGGAGCGCCAGCATCGGATCCACGTCCTGTTATTCCACCAGCATTGGCTATATTACCTCCACCGGTGTTGCAGCCCGTACCATTGCAGGCTATTCCACCCCCAGGCATGAGGCCACCTGTTAGAGGACCCCCACTTGCTGATTCAGGCTTTACTGGTCATTCAGTTACAGGAGTACCTTTTCAGTTCTCTTCTTATCCTGTCCCATATCATCAGTTTGAGGCTTGTCTTATGGAGCAGCGATTCCTTCAGGGTCAGATTCAGGAATTACTACATATCATGCGTACCAGGGAGGTTGGGAGTGGTGAGAGGTGAATCAGAGAGAGGCTACAGGCGTTTCGTAGGACAGCTGCAGTGAGGATTGCTGAGGCTACACATGAGGACATCACCCCTGATTTCCTAGTGGAGTGGGCTAAGTGGGTTCTAGAGGAGCTTGAGGAAATTGGAGGTCCAGACTTGCCATGAGTCAGAAATCCAGAAACGGAGATGCTAAGCAGTGTTGTTATGATTATATAGTTTGTACAGTAATGTGTAGTGTGTATCAGTAGACTTTTGAGTTGAGCCTTCAGTTGGCAACCCTGGTAAGTTCTCTAGAAACACATCCTTGAATTCATTCACAATGGGTATGTCCTATATGTTAGGAACTTCCTTCTTAGTATCCATCACATAGGCCAAATAGGCCTCGTTACCTTTCTTTAACAATCTTTTTGCCTGTATCATGGCCAAAAATTTATGGGTCTGTCATTGACCTCTAAACACTACTTCTCTTATCTTCACCCTCTTTCACTCACAATCTATCTGTGCTCCATTATTGGATAACCAATCCAATCCTAAGATTATATCAAATTCTCCTAGCGCGAATGGGATTAGGTCAACCTCAAAGACTTTTCCCTCTTATTTCAACTTGCATTTGGGATGTACTTGATTCATATGAATTATTTCTTTGTTTGCTATTTTTACTTATAATACCTCACGTAAGGGTACGGCGTTAAGTTTTAACTTTTTAGCAAAATCTTGAGATATAAATGACTTGGTTGCTCCAGAATCAAATAGGACATTTGCATGTTCAAAATTTAACAGAAGGGTATTACGTCAGTGTTCCGGATAGCATCCTGAACGGTCATGTTGAAGGTCCTAGCAGCTGGGGGCCGGTTGGATGCAGCTCTGCTCATCCCTGAGGCTGGGGGCTTCAATATCGGGCAATCCTTCTTCATGTGCCATACCTTCCCACACTGGAAACACATCATGTTGGGTTGGTGGCAGTTGTTGGCAAGGTGTCTGGGTTGGTCGCACCTATAGCATTTCAGAGGGGCTCTTGCCTGACTACACACTCCAAGGTGTCTTCTTCTACATGTTTGACACTCTGGTATTGGGGCGCGGGGTTGGCTATGAAATGTTGCCCTAGATTGCCCGCCACCCTCGCCAACACTCTCACTAGGGGCCTTTCTAAATTCGGGGCCTCTCGCAGGTTGGGACACCACTCCCCTGACGAACTTGCTTGGAAGGCTCCTGTTCCCGGTTCCTACTCCTCTTCCTCCACCTTAGCTTCCTATCTTCCTCTTCCTATTTTCCTTTTCCTTCAAACTTTGCTCACTTCCAGCTTCAACAATCGAGGCTTTCTACACTAAGGTGGCGTAATCTGTCAGCTCTAGTACTGCCACTCGATTCTGGATCCACTGTTTCAGACCAAACTAAAACCTTCGCGCTTTCTTCTCTTCGGTATTCACGAACTCAGGCACAAATCTTGACAGCTCAGTAAAGTTGGCCTCATACTCTTCCACAGTCATCTTATCCTGTTTCAACTCTAGAAACTTAATCTCTATCTGGGTTTCTATAAACCTAGGGAAATACTTGTCTAAGAACAGTCGGGTAAATCTATCCCATGGAATCACGGCTTCAGTCTCGAGGTTTCGTTTGGACTTCCACTAGTAATTAGCTTCTCCTTTCAGCATGTAAGAAGCGAAAATGGTCTTGTGTCGTTCTTCCACACCTAGTATCTCGAAGGACTTTTCTATTTCCTTGAGCCAGACCCGTGGTTCAATGGGGTCGGCAGATCCTAGAAACTCTGGGGGTTTTAGGGATTTGAATGCCCTGAAGGCAGTGGCTGCAGTTTGTTGGGCAACAAGCGGAAGTGGTGGAATGGGTTGTTGGTTCAGATTTGCCCATAAAAGTTCCATAAACTCATTCATGGGGTTCCCTCCTTGATGGGTATCCTCAGCCTCTTCTTCTACATATTCTTCCTCATTATATTCATTATAGTCTAGATCTTCGTCACTTTTTTCGTTCACTACAGGGTCAGGTCCATTTCGTTGTTGGTTAACAGATTCTGCGGGTTGTGCTCTGGTTCCTCTTCTACGAGATGACATTGTTCTGATAATGAAAATTTGTCAATATAGTTGCAAATATTTTATAGTTGGATTTATTTATTCATAGGTAAGCATGTCATTTATTATCTAGCATGTTTTTATCAAGTGCAATGATATGGAAATTAATTTCTTAATAACTTCTAGATATATACCATAGGGTCTCCCAATTATATCTTGGGGATAAAACAACTATTCGAGTTCATACATGACCTGATTATAATACATCATTACTTGTCCTGAATACTGAAATGCAAATACATAAATCGTGTACCCTGAAGGGCTAGGGATGCTGTCTACGACTAGCTATCCTAACAAAATTGGTGACAAGTCACCCAGCCCTCTTTAAGGTCCATAAACAGTCACTAGTCCCTCAGTCACTGTCGCTGCGCGTGAGGTCTCGCACCCTCCTCATTACTCCTGCCAACATCAGCTCTGCGTCAACTACCAGGATGTATCCTCCCACCGCCATCATTCTCATCTGAACCCGGGTATGGAGCTTGATCCTATCGATCTCCCTGAGGGCTATGGCCGGGGAAGCAGCTCTGAAGTCCCCTGGATATCCTAGTTTGATGGCTCTCTCAGCTTTCAGCGCCTGTCGTAGCTCTACGATGCGGGGAGATGTCGCGGTGAGCTCAGTGTTAAGTTGAGCCACTATCCAGTCGCGTACAGCTACATGTATGGTCGTCGTGGGTGGTAGAGGTGAGTCTGGGTTGCTAGAGGATATGTCATACGCCTTGTAGGTTTGTGCATCCATCCCATCGTCCTCGTCATCATCAGTATAGGGTGACTCTGCAACCCTGGGTGTGGTGTAGGAGAGCGAACAGTCAGGAGAGGGTACATCTCTATATCCCTCCAGCCTAAGCCACCTCCCTGGGGCATCTCAACATCATCAGCTATAGGGACAGGAAGGTCAGTCTCTTCCTCCGGGGTATTCTCTGTAGGGTCATCATCTGAGTCATCAATGGGTGGGTCCTCCGGCTCGGGAGTAGGGTCACGCTCAGGGGCCATAACATCATCAACCAGGTCAACCTCCCCCATAGGCTCCACTGGTACCTGACACAATAGGTAAGGTGTTACTAACTTAGAGTCGGAATTCCCTTGAGGGTAAAACTGCCAAGACTACCCATGTAGCCTAACGACGAACTCGACTTGAGCTCTAATTGATTATTTATTATTCTTATATCTACATATTTTATATTCTATCATTTCTAAGATTTGATAACCTATGGCTCTGATACCATTTCTGTGGCGCCCCAAAATCCGGAGTCAAGGATCTAGGAGGTCATGCCATCTTGAATACTATATACCACATACCTCGCATCATAATATATAAATACTCACACTTCACTACCCCACACTTATCACACACACACTTATAGGTTATTGTCTTGGAAACGAACCATTCATTATTAAAGTAGATCAATCCATAAAGTGATATTTATTACAACCCAAAAGTGATTAAGTCTTATCGGGGAATAACCTTTAAGTAAGGCTAGTCCGTCGGCCAAATATTTGTTTCTTATTCATTACCTTACATAAGTCATACTTGTAAATAAGCCGGACTAAAAATAACTGAAAACCAATCCAGCTTATTCGGTCTACCTGTGGTACAACACCAAACATCCTACGGAATAGCTGGTCATTTCCTACCCGTTTCCTGGCTGTGAGTTTCATGATAGGCATCTTGATTCACTGTTATGTTGTGTCAATTTAAGAAAACAAGTGTGAGCTATAATGCCCAACATAATAATGCACAATATGACATGACTGTATGATAAACTCAAGTAAAAACGTCATATATGATAATTACATTTTATTCAAAAATAGTTTTCCTTGGCGATACACACCTTCTTTTGAAAACAATTCTTTAATGGATTTATTATCTTGCGAATACCTTAATGGTAAACCCAGCACCTAGGCTCGGGTTACGGTATTGCATCACAATTTAAATTGGAAGAATAGGATATTCAATGGAGCCCCCGAGATATGATGATCAGTCGTATAACGGTAATAGTAACCTTTTTCTACATGTAGAGGGACGACTTCCTAACATCCTGGTTGTCACCCAAGCCGCATTCGAGCTTTATATGCTTCCCCATTCCACCCAGATATATTTTGCATACTTCGTATGTCCTTCAGTACACATGGTACCTTCTTATACGGAAAATAAATATGGCAGTATCCCCAGTCCACGAAGTACTGGATCTCTACCCCTCCTTGTCCTTTTAAGAATCCTATCATATACTTGGAATCATCGAACTATATCGAAGTTCCCCAAGCATTTTGCTTGTTGATAGACACAACTTTACCTCATATATATATATATATATGTACATCCAAAAGTTTTCAAAGGAAGTACTAAGGATGTGAGTTGACCGTTGTCAACAGATAAGTAAATAAGGGGGAGTTTCTTCTGAAACTATATCCAAAATATTTATAATAAGTCGAGATAGTATTCTCCGACGATCTGAAATTATTCGAATGATTTTCTGAAAGTCAGAATGTATTTTAATCATGTTTTATGATTTTTAAATCATAATAAGTATTTAATAAATAATTAAATATTAAATATTAATCATTAAATAATTAGACCTCGAATAGTTATACTTTAAAAGAATATTGAAATAATATTCCTCAACTGATTTATGTTTAAGTAATTTAATAATCTTTAACATTTAGTCGAGTTTGAAATAAATATTCGCTGGAGAATACTTCTCCCAAAATAAATGAATAGTTGATAAATATTTATTATTCGAATGACAAAGTATAGTTGAGGGAATACGATCTTTGGAAATCGTTTAAATAAAAGTTCGAGGTTTTAATATTTCGTAAGTGGACGTTGAGTCCCTTAAAACGTACTACTATGGACTTTTAATCGTCCTATGATACCACCGGAATCATTCCCGGGTTTTTATTTTAAAATCCCGACCGACTCTCAGCCTTATAATTATATGGCACGCTCGTGGCGGCGTTAACATTTTACGACATATACGTATCATACAACATCGCTACATTATGCGAAATTCGATTACTTAGTATCATGGTAAATATGGAATTTATTCAATGATGATAAAACAATCATTTCACAACACAAAAGTTATACAGAGTTGGGTTCGTAAACTTTCCTGGGTATCTCGAGGTGGAGGATGCGCTAGGTTCCGCTCGGAAATCTATAATCATAAACATAATTCATTTTGATAGGTCTTGTTCTAATTTACGGCGACTCGCACTCACATGCTACTTATTATGCACTCTCTCAACTTATATTACCCTTATAATTTCTTTAAGTCCTTATTCACATTACGTTGTTTCCTTTTTCGAAGTGTCTTAAGTCCGTTTTCATTTTCATCGTCGGCTCCGCTTATGGATTCTACGATTTTCTAATCGCGCGGTCTCGGCTCCGATATTTTTATAAAAATGAAACATCATTATTTTCTCTTGAACTTTTTCTGGAAGTTAAGAAACTAAATTTACTACTCTCTGTAAAAATTTCATGATTTATGAACATTTTTAAGTCGATCCTTTTCATTTTCAAAGTTCGTAATTCGTAACAGTTTTTGTCGCGTAAATCGTTTTTAGTAAAACGGCCATAACTTTTGATCCGTAAATCGGAATTAAGTGATTCAAGTGCCTAAATGATCCTTATAACATTTTCTATCTTAATCAAGGGTTATTTTTCAACAAAGTTTACATCTTCGGGACTTTCTGCAGAAACTTAATGTTACATTTTGTTTATTTTAGCGAGATTACGGTTATGATATGAGTTTCGTTTATGCCTTAAATCTTTATACTACCACCAACAATCAATATATCATCATCACCAAACTAACTCCTCTAAAGAACATCATGTTCTTGAGGCAACAACAATCAACCTTAATTCTACTTAGCTAAACATCAAGATTACAACAATACTTTCACCAAAACTAGGTTTACAACTATTTCTAAAAGAATCTTGAACTTAAATCTTAAGTAAGGATGGGTCAAAGATTTATACCTTCTTGAGAGCTTGAGATGTTTTCTTGATGATGGTGATGTCTTGGGAGTTCTTGCTAGGGTTTTGGAATCTAAAACAACCATTAAAATCAAGAAACCAAAGAAAAGTTACTATTTATACTATTTACTATCATCTTTCTTGAATTTATTTCACCCATCAAACCTTGATAAAAAGAGCTTAAAGATTTATCTTACCTTAGTTTAGGAGGTATGAAGCTTGAGAATTAATGGGGGGATTTTTCCATGGCTAGAGCTTGGTGATTTGATTTTGATTTCCTTGTTTTTAGAGAAATAGCCGAATGGAATTGTTCTTGGGAAAAAGAGGATTTTTGTGTTTGCTTCTTGGTCGCTTGTTGATATAATGCTTGTGGTATCTAGTATTTGATTGTTTATTCTCTAGTATAAGTCCTAGGATAGATTTATGTTGCCAAATCTTTAGACAATTCTAGCTAGCCTTTCTAGATTACAAGCTAAGCTAATTAGCTTAGCCATTAGCTTTACTATTCTCTAGCCCTTAGATGATCATCCTACTTCCTTAGCTTACTATTTGATAAAGTAACCATGGTTACTTTTCTACCATGGTTAGTTAGTACGATGCGTTTATTTAATCGTTTACGTGTTTGTTAGGGCGAAATCACGCACTAATATTCACACAAGTATACGCGTTCGCAAGTAATATAGAATATTTTCTAGTTCGTTCCCTCAGAGACTCAGACTAAGTTTTTGTCTAATTAAACTCACTCACCAATATATGATTACTTCTCAATGTTAAGATAATAACACTTAAAATTGTTGATTAAATATTAACTATAATTAACTACTTAATTAACCACTTAACTAACACTTCAATTTATCAATAATAAAACACTCATGAGATCACAACTTCATTATTACTTCCTTCTATAGCCATTGTTATTACCTTTAGCATGTGACAGTGATGACATTAATCGAATAACACGAAACTGATAAAAGCCAACTTTCATTGTACTAATACCATTCTACCAAACATCCACAATTAAGATAGAAGTTGAATAGTCTTCAATTATGTTGAGTTCCTATATGTCTACAGAAATTGACAACACAACAATTTAAGCACAAGTTATTCCTTTTGATTACATAGGGCAAATAAAACTGTTAGAATTACCCACTAATCATGCACAACGTACATGAACCTATGCTAGCATGGCAAGTTCTAAATCTCAAGATCCACCCTCACTTCACAAGAGATTAACACCCTATCTTATATGTTCGCGACGCACATAAGACGAATACGCACAACCAATACTAGATATCATGCAATCATCACACACTAAAGTATTAAACAATTAACTAAAGAATTCCATAATAAATCCGTTGCAACCCCATGATCACGATTAGCCCATAATAGAACTTATCGCCATCATGGGTTCATATGAAATCATGATAAACAACACAAGGAAATAATAACTAAACTAATTATATTAAAACAGAGTATGTCACAAGAGTAAATAAGTTAAAGCAAGAAAACTAGCATCCAACGTTTCAACGAAACAAAAATCACAAGAATATATGTTTCCTCCTTCGTTGCGGTGTGCTAAATCGGTCTTCTTCCTTATCTCCTTCGCTTCTTGCGCAAAACACAATCTAAAACATAATCTCCCTCCTATTCTCTATGAAAACGTCTCAAATCTACTTATATAATAGTCCCATAAAACTCAGATTACATAGAAGTTGGAAGCCAAACAGAAGTAGAAGTCTAAAATAATTCAGCTTTTTCCCCGACCCTGCGCGGTCGCTCAGCATTTCTGCGCGGGCGCGCAAGGCTGCTGCGCGGCCGCTCAGCATTGCTGCGCGGGCGCGCAGGACCCTACTGGAAAAATTCCAGGTTTGCTCCGTTTCTTCGCCGTAATCTGCCCGTTCTTTTCCTCTCTCAATGGTGAACACATGCCAAGGCTTATTCTTGATGATTCCTCCTCCGAAATGCAACTAATACCCTGAAATGCATAAACACTAGAAAAACGCATCAAATACACAAAATACTTGATTTCAAGACACCAATTTAAGCCATTTTAAGACGTTCTAAGTGGTATAAAATACCACTTATCACACCCCCAAACTTAAATCGATGGTTGTCCTCAAGCGTCACAGACTCAAAACAAAGAAAAATATGCATGAATGCAATCTATATGAAAATGCAACGATCCCCCTCACTACAATTAACCAACCAAATTGTCACGTCTCAACGAATGCAGTTAGATACTAAAGATCAATTAACTCATGCAAACGGACATACAGCCAGAAACGTGGTGTGTGCAAATGCTTAACAGATATGCTTCAGAACTAGACCAATTACTATGACTAGACTATCCTCAAGGCAATCCTACGAGTATACAAAGAATAAAAATTCTAGGCACAAAGTGATATACAACACTACAAGAACTCTGGAGCTTACTACGGAATCGTGCTTTTTATTTACAACTCAAATGCTTATTTGACCGTGCAATGAGTGAGGTCCACAAAAGACTTATACAATGGTATCCATGTAACGAGCGTTAGGTTAGCGGATCCCAGACTCTAAAAGCCTTAGGTCACTAGGCACAAAGTCCCCTAAGAACTTAATAACTCGAATACCAAAGAGCCCACTCTTGATCAATTATGCAAAATATTTTTTTTTTCTCTTCTGAGCAAGTGCGTTTCGCTCCATCTTGCTCAACCCTAAACTACTCGCATAACATGCGAGCCGGCTACTAGCCATTTGACGCCTAGCCACAACTAGCAACAAATTCCATTTTTACTCCTTTTTTTTTTCTTTTTCATGCCTTTACCACTAAGAACCTATTATCAAATTCTAAGCATAATAAATAGATTATCCTCGAAAATAATCAGATCATAACAACAATCTAACCCTTAAGCATTCTCTAAGACTTAGTGAAAATACAAGTGCTTCTAGCATGCATATCAACCTACACAACTTAATAACACTTTAATGTTATCACTACACTCGCATCAATATCACAATTCAGTCGATAAATCATTGCAAAAGGGATCATGGTATATGCATGAGCTATATGATATGACAAACAACTAAAGCTATAAAATAAATAAAAAAAATTATATGGCAAAAATTATGCAACTATATGAACTAACTATCATGAATATGCAGCTATATGACACACACAAAATATTCCTTAACTACCACCCCCAAACTTAAAATCTTCACTGTCCCCAGTGAAGGTAGTAGAAAGGAACACAGGGTATACCTACTCGGAGTCATTATCATCATCACCCTCAGTGGGTGGAGTATCAGGCGGCGGGTATGCAGAGTCCTCACCAAAAACTGGCGACTGGATATCAGCTCCAAGGCCTCGAAAAGCAGTCCCTAACGCAAGGGTGAGCTCCTGAGCAAACCTGCTCTGCGTCTCATACATGGCATCCATCCGCCGTGAAAGCCTCATATACTGGGCATCACCCATCCCAGCACCCTCCTGAGCTCTCGAAGAACCAGCCTCACCACGCCCTGGCCTAGCCATAGTAGCACCTCGTGCTGGACGCCCTCCTGGAAGATGATAACCCAGCCCATGCTCCTCAGGCTCACCACCGGTCCACTCCTACATCCCATTCAGAGTGCCAGAATCTATCGGAGCTGCTGGCAACTGCAACTGCTCATGAGCCGGCCAGTTCACTCCTACTGCTCGGCATAGCTTCGTAACCGTGGATGCATAAGGGATGTTCATATGCTTTGCTCCCTCAAAAACTTCAGAATTCCTTGGTAGATAAACTCACCAAGGTCCACATAGTATTCGTCATTCAGAATTCCCCACAACAACTGTGCTCTCTCAACTGTGACCTCGTGTGCATGTGAAGAAGGCAAAATATTAGCACATATAAATGCATTCCATGCACGGGCATACCTGTTCATGGCGATCCCGGAAAGTGACGATACTCATTATTGGCTGGACTGCGGTTCCAAACTGTGCCCGATCGACAGAGAGTCGCACAAATCAAATCCAAGTCAAAATCCTCAGCAGTCTTTTCATTCCAGTTCTCCTCCTCGGGCTTCCTCTCTCGCTATCCAATCACACGGCGAATCGCCGCAGGATGATAATCAACCGTCAGCCCACGAACTACAGAAAACCCATTCTTTTCAGCCTTCGCGTTCACGTAGAACTCGCGAACAAAACTCATCAGTACTGCTTCGGGTGACTCACAAAAAGCTATCCACCCCTTCTCTGCAATCATGGGCAACAACTCACCATCCCTCCCTGATGGTAAAAACCCCCTCTCCTTCAGAATCGGCTTCCCCAACAGCCTAGTGTACTCCTCCTCCGCAGCTCTGTCAGTTAACCGAGGCCTTGCAGCAGTACCCCTTGATGAATCAGCATTAGGAACTGTGCTGCTGTTGTCAATAGTGCGTGCTCTCTTGGGTGCCATTGATTTGTGAATAAAAGTGTGTAAGAACTGATTTTTGATGTTTATGAGAGAGTTTAAGTGTAGGAAGTTTGTGGGAGATATGTGGGATAGGTATATGTATATATAGGGTGTGGAGTAGGTTAAATTAGATTAGGAGTGGGGTTGAGGGATAAAATCATGGGGTAATGGGAAAAGAATTCGTGGGTTTATGGGCTGTGATGGGTTTTTGTGTTTTTGTTTTGTTTTTTTTTTTTTTTCTGAACTGTAAAAAATTTTCTGGAACTCGACCCCTGCGCGGCTGCTCAGTATTTCTGCGCGGGCGCGCAGCAAGCTGCGCGGCCGCTCAGCATAGCTGCGCGGGCGCGCAGAGGGTCTCTGGAAAAAAAAAATTTCAGCCCCTTTTTTCTGATTTTTTTTGTGTTTTTGGATAGGTTATTAACTTCTAAGGGTTCCTGTAACAACAATTCATGGGTTGCCTCCCACGCAGCGCTTCTTTTTCGTCATTAGCTTGACGTTCCGTACCTTTCTCAAGTAGTCAACAAAATGGCACTAACCACCTCTCGGTTTGCCATGTCCCCATAGTAGTGCTTCAACCGCTGACCATTAACCTTGAATGCTTGGTCCGAATCATTCTCAAAAATTTCCACCGCTCCATGTGAAAACACAGTTTTGACAATAAAAGGTCCAGACCACCTTGATTTCAACTTCCCAGGAAAAAGTCGGAGCCGAGAGTTGAATAACAGAACTTGTTGCCCTAGCACAAATAACTTAGGATGTAGCTTCCTATCGTGCCACCTCTTCACCTTTTCCTTATACATTTTGTTATTCTCGTACGCTTGAAGTCGAAATTCATCAAGTTCATTAAGCTGAAGCATTCTTTTCTTACCAGTTGCATCTAAATCCAGGTTCAATTTCTTCAATGCCCAGTAGGCCTTATGCTCAAGCTCCGCCGGTAGATGACATCCCTTACCGTATACCAACTGAAACGGTGACATCCCAAGGGGAGTTTTGTATGCTGTTCTGTAAGCCCAAACAGCTTCATCGAGCTTTAAAGACCAATCCTTCCTTGACGGACAAACAACCTTCTCTAGAATGCGCTTTATCTCTCTGTTAGACACTTCCGCTTGACCATTTGTTTGCGGATGATAGGCAATAGCTACTCGATGATTCACATTATAACGCTGCATCATAAAAGTGAACTTACGGTTGCAAAAATGCGATCCTTCATCACTTATGATTACCCGAGGCGTTCCAAACCTTGTGAAAATTTGCTTATGAAGAAAATTTAGCACTGCCTTTGCATCATTTGTCGGTAAAGCTTTAACTTTGACCCATTTCGAGACATAATCGACTGCCAACAAGATGTATTGATTATTGCAAGACGAGATAAAAGGCCCCATAAAATCGATTCCCCATACATCAAAGACCTCGACTTCAAGCATCACATTTAATGGCATCTCATCCTTCCTTGACAAATTTCCCACTCTTTGGCAACGATCACACCTTAAAACAAACTGATGAGCATCCTTGAACAAAGTAGGCCAGAAAAAACCTGCTTGCAGAATACGAGCTGCCGTCTTCTCACCTCCATAGTGTCCACCATAAACCGTGGAATGGCAGTCTCGTAATATCCCCTCCGTCTCACAGAACGGGATACATCTCCTGATGATCTGATCAGCTCCTTGTCTAAACAAATATGGTTCATCCCACATATACCACTTCACCTCATGCAGAAACTTCTTCTTCTGAGCGGATGTTAAATTAAGCGGCATTATATTGCTAACAAGATAGTTTACAATATCTGCAAACCATGGTTCTTCCTCCTGAATTGCAAACAACTGCTCATCCGGAAAAGATTCATTGATTAACGTCCTATCTTGTGAAGTAGAATCGGGATTCTCCAACCTAGAGAGATGGTCAGCTACTTGATTCTCAGTACCTTTTCTATCTTTGATCTCTAACTCAAATTCCTGAAGTAAAAGCACCCAACGAATGAGTCTCGGCTTCGAATCCTTCTTAGAAACCAGATAGCGAATAGCTGCATGATCAGTGAATACTGTTACTTTCGTACCAAGCAGATAAGATCGAAATTTCTCAAAGCCAAAGACTATAGCCAAAAGCTCCTTCTCAGTAGTGGTGTAGTTCAATTGGGCCCCATTTAAAGTCTTACTCGCATAGTAGACCACATGGAAGAGATTTTTCTTGCGATGTCCCAGAACTGCACCTACCGCATAGTCACTCGCATCACACATCATCTCAAACGGTTCTGTCCAATCTGGTGTTGTAATAACTGGTGCCGTGATCAAACTCCCCTTGAGAGTCTCGAATGCTGCCAAATATTCATCATCAAATTTAAAAGGCACATCTTTCTCAAGTAAATTGCACAACGGCTTAGATATCTTTGAAAAGTCCTTGATGAATCGCCGATAAAAACCCGCATGACCGAGAAAACTACGGATTCCTTTCACCGAATTAGGTGGGGGAAGATTTTCAATGACTCCCACCTTGGCCTTGTCCACCTCCAGACCTTTGCTAGAGACCTTATGCCCAAGGATAATGCCTTCACGCACCATAAAATGACATTTCTCCCAATTAAGCACCAAATTAGTTTCCACGCATCTTTTGAGTACGGCGCGCAGATTATTCAAACATTCATCATATGAGTGTCCAAAGACGGAGAAGTCATCCATGAACACTTCGACGTTATTTCCAATCATGTCAGAGAATATAGCCATCATACATCTCTGAAAGGTGGCCGGGGCGCCACATAACCCAAACGAAACTCTTCGAAAAGCAAATGTGCCAAATGGACAAGTGAAGGTAGTCTTTTCCTGATCCTCTGGTGCAATACAAATCTGATTATACCCGGAATAACCATCCAGCATACAAAAATACTCATGTCCCGCCAATCTGTCAAGCATTTGATCAATGAATGGGAGAGGGAAGTGATCCTTCCTTGTGGCTTTGTTCAATTTTCTATAATTCATGCATACTCTCCATCCTGTAACTGTTCGAGTAGGGATGAGCTCATTCTTTTCATTTGCGACCACAGTGATACCTCCTTTCTTAGGTACACATTGCACGGGGCTCACCCACGAGCTGTCAGAAATAGGATAAATGATGCCTGCATCTAGCCATTTCAGAATTTCTTTCTTCACCACCTCCTTCATGATCGGGTTCAGTCTTCGCTGCTGTTCCACAGTTGGCTTACTACCTTCCTCTAACAGAATTTTATGCATACAATATGAAGGACTTATCCCCTTGATGTCTGCTATGGTCCATCTTATAGCCAATTTGAATTCTCTCAAAATCCTTAAGAGCTTGTCTTCCTCACTACCTGAAAGGTCAGCTGAAATAATAACAGGTAACGTAGATGAATCACCTAAAAAAGCATACCTCAAGTGTTCAGGTAATGGTTTGAGCTCCAAGATAGGTGCTTCCTCTATTGATGGTTTGAGCTTCCCTTCAGCATTCTTAAGGTCAGAAGTACCAAGAGATTCAAATGGTATGTCGAGCTTTCGCTTCCATGGAGAAGCGTTCAGATATTGTAATTGCTCGTTGCTATCTTCATCATCACTGTCAAATTCCCCCACTAAGGCCTTTTCCAATGCATCAGACATTAGCATGTGATCGAGTTCTGAAGTAACCGCAGAATCAATCACATCCACTTTTAAGCACTCTTCATCTTCTGTAGGGAATTTCATTGCCTTGAATACATTGAAGGTCACATCCTGATCTTGGACCCGCATAGTAAGTTCCCCTTTTTGCACATCTATCAAGGTATGGCCAGTAGCCAAGAAAGGCCTCCCCAAGATTATGGGAATCTTCTTATCTTCCTCAAAATCCAGAATAACAAAATCAGCAGGAAAGAAGAGCTTATCCACCTTGACGAGCACATCCTCAACTATGCCCCTTGGGTAAGTAATGGAACGGTCAGCCAATTATAGCGACATGTATGTGGGTTTTGGATCAGGCAGATCCAACTTTTTAAAGATCGACAACGACATCAGATTAATGCTTGCTCCCAAATCACAAAGGCACTTGTCAAAAGTTAGATTGCCAATGGTGCAAGGAATGGTGAAGCTTCCTGGATCTTTCAGTTTTGGTGGTAACTTTTGCTGCAGAACAGCGCTGCATTCTTCCGTGAGAGCAACGGTTTCAAGGTCATCCAGTTTCACCTTCCTTGAAAGAATAGTCTTCATAAACTTCGCATAACTAGGCATTTGTTCCAGAGCCTCAGCGAAAGGTATATTGATATGAAGTTTCTTGAACACCTCCAGAAACTTCCCGAACTGTTTATCCAGCTTTTGTTGCTGCAATCTCTTAGGAAAATGTGGTGGAGGATAGAGCTGTTTCTCCCCTGTATTAGCCTCAGGCAGAGTGTGTTCAACAGTAGTCTTCTTTGGTTCCGCCACTTTCTCCTTTTGCTTAGATTCTTCATCTCTAACTTCAGCTTCGACTTCTTTTGCCTTTTCAGCATCAGCTACTTTTCCAGACCTTAAGGTAATAGCCTTGACTTGCTCTTTAGCTTCCTTCCTGCCTGGTACTTCCGTGTCACTGGGAAGAGTGCCAGGTTGACGATTGAGCACTGCATTGGCTAATTGACCGATTTGATTTTCCAAGGTCTTGATAGAAACCGCCTGACTCTTGCACAACAGCTTAAGTTCCTCAAAATCAGCACTAGTAGGTGCAGCTGCACTTCCCTATTGAGGATATGATTGTCTTGTAGCATACTGCTGTGGTTGCTGGAATCCAGGTGGGTTAAACTGTTTACTCACTCCTTGCTGATATGGTGGCTGAATAGCATTCTGATTATTTCCCCAGCTGAAATTTGGATGATTTCTGTTATTAGGATGATAGGTCGCTGGCACAGGCTGCTGTTGTCACTGAAAATTATTCACATACTGAACAGATTCGTTGACAAGAGAACACTGATCCGTAGCATGAGAACCTGCACAAAGCTCACAAACCATAGCTATTTGATTAACTCTATACGTAGCCAAAGAATCAACCTTCATTGATAGCGCTTGGAGCTGGGCTGCAATAGCGGTGGCTGCATCAACTTCCAGAATACCTGCTACCTTGCCTGACGTCATCCTCTGAGTTGGGTTTTGATGCTCATTTGCAGCCATCGTCTCGATAATATTGTACGCCTCAGTATAGCTTTTAGCCCATAAGGCGCCTCCAGCTGCTGCATCGAGCATGGGCCGAGATTGGGCCCCCAAACCATTATAAAAACCAGTGATTACCATCCAATCCGGCATTCCATGATGTGGACATTTTCTCAACATTTCCTTGTAGCGTTCCCAAGCCTCGCACATAGATTCTGTAGGTTGCTGTGCAAACTGAGTAAGAGCACTCCTCATAGCAGCAGTCTTTGCCATTGGATAAAACTTCACCAGAAACTTTTGCGCAAGATCTTGCCACGTAGTGATGGACCCGACTGGTTCAGAATGTAACCAGACTTTAGCCTTATCCCTCAGTGAGAATGGGAAAAGCCTCAACTTGATAGCCTCATCAGTCACGCCATTATACTTAAAAGTGCTGCAGATCTCGACAAAATTCCTTATGTGCATGTTGGGGTCTTCAGTTGCCGCTCCTCCAAAAGAAACAGAATTCTGCACCATCAGAATAGTGCCCGGCTTGATTTCAAAGGTGTTAGCTTGAATAGCCGGATGAAGGATGCTTGACTGAATGTCATCAATTTTAGGCCGAGAAAAATCCATAAGAGCTGGATCAGCTTGAACAATACGATCTCCCATGTTTACTGGTTCTTTCTGCTCAGTTCCTGAATCCGAATCCTCAAAATCTAACTTCTCCGGAGTATCAAGAACTTCGTCTTTCTCTTCAGCTGTATCTGAGGTCCTCTTGCGAGCACGAGAACGAGTTTGCATAAACGCTTGCTAAAGTACCTGAAACACAACCGAAAAGAGTAAGTAACTACTATGTCCTAATCACTGAGTCCTAATGACCAATGATGGTAAGTACATAAACTAAACAAATACGCCGAGTCCCCGGCAGCGGCGCCAAAAACTTGTTAGGGCGAAATCACGCACTAATATTCACGCAAGTATACGCGTTCGCAAGTAATATAGAATATTTTCTAGTTCGTTCCCTCAGAGACTCGGACTAAGTTTTTGTCTAATTAAACTCACTCACCAATATATGATTACTTCTCAATGTTAAGATAATAACACTTAAAATTGTTGATTAAATATTAACTATAATTAACTACTTAATTAACCACTTAACTAACACTTCAATTTATCAATAATAAAACACTCATGAGATCACAACTTCATTATTACTTCCTTCTATAGCCATTGTTATTACCTTTAGCATGTGACAGTGATGACATTAATCGAATAACACGAAACTGATAAAAGCCAACTTTCATTGTACTAATACCATTCTACCAAACATCCACAATTAAGATAGAAGTTGAATAGTCATCAATTATGTTGAGTTCCTATATGTCTACAGAAATTGACAACACAACAATTTAAGCACAAGTTATTCCTTTTGATTACATAGGGCAAATAAAACTGTTAGAATTACCCACTAATCATGCACAACGTACATGAACCTATGCTAGCATGGCAAGTTCTAAATCTCAAGATCCACCGTCGCTTCACAAGAGATTAACACCCTATCTTATATGTTCGCGACGCACATAAGACGAATACGCACAACCAATACTAGATATCATGCAATCATCACACACTAAAGTATTAAACAATTAACTAAAGAATTCCATAATAAATCCGTTGCAACCCCATGATCACGATTAGCCCATAATAGAACTTATCGCCATCATGGGTTCATATGAAATCATGATAAACAACACAAGGAAATAATAACTAAACTAATTATATTAAAACAGAGTACGTCACAAGAGTAAATAAGTTAAAGCAAGAAAACTAGCATCCAACGTTTCAACGAAACAAAAATCACAAGAATATATGCTTCCTCCTTCGTTGCGGTGTGCTAAATCGGTCTTCTTCCTTATCTCCTTCGCTTCTTGCGCAAAACACAATCTAAAACATAATCTTCCTCCTATTCTCTATGAAAATGTCTCAAATCTACTTATATAATAGTCCCATAAAACTCAGATTACATAGAAGTTGGAAGCCAAATAGAAGTAGAAGTCTAAAATAATTCAGCTTTTTCCCCGACCCTGCGCGGCCGCTCAGCATTTCTGCGCGGGCGCGCAAGGCTGCTGCGCGGCCGCTCAGCATTGCTGCGCGGGCGCGCAGGACCCTACTGGAAAAATTCCAGGTTTGCTCCGTTTTTTCGCCGTAATCTGCCCGTTCTTTTCCTCTCTCAATGGTGAACACATGCCAAGGCTTATTCTTGATGATTCCTCCTCCGAAATGCAACTAATACCCTGAAATGCATAAACACTAGAAAAACGCATCAAATACACAAAATACTTGATTTCAAGACACCAATTTAAGCCATTTTAAGACGTTCTAAGTGGTATAAAATACCACTTATCAGTGTTCGATCGGTCGCTTAACGTTTTCGTAATAATTTCTCGTAAACGGTTCGCGACGTAAATCATTTCGTATTTATTCCTTATATTTTGAAGTATCGTCCTTGGATATAAATCTATAGGGTTTTAAATTCGTAATTATATTGTGATTCCCGTAATCCTCGATGATTCGTAAATATGGTCATTTTTCAAAGTTTGTATTCTTCGAAAACTAATAGCGTTTACATACACTCATTTGGTACGTATAATCATAATATGAACTTCGAAACTCATTTTCTCATGCACAACATAGTGTGGGCTAAAAAGTTTTCCCCGTCTGTCAGGGTTACTATTCATTAAACGTTTTTACAAAGTCTAAAAAATTGGAGTTATTATACGTACCTTTTTAAGAGGTGTATTCGCTTCCTTAGACACACATGGGTGCTTGTTCTTATTATCATATTCATGATTTCCCTTGCAGTTTTTTGCTGTTTTCTCTCCATCTATCTGAATCACATACTTCTTCATGGCCACCTCAGCTTTAATGTACATTCCTGCATTATCTTGCAGCTATAGCATATGTTCAGGAGTACGCTTGGCCAACAATATCTTGAAGTGCTCATTCCTCGTTCCTTGCTATCAAAACCACTTTATCATCCAAATCTAGGGCCTTCAAGGCTTCTTTTGTGAATCGGTTCAAATAATCCCTCAGAATTGTTTGTACCCTTGTTGAAGACTCATAAGGGAAGCTGAACTTTTCTTGTGCACCCTTTTGATGATGAACTGCTTGATGAAAACTTGACTCAAATCCCTGAAACTCCTAATTAAATTTGGGGGTCAACGACTGTACCACATTTGTGCCCTGCCTCCGGGTTTTAGGGAAAAGCCCTACACTTGATAGCATCATTCACATGTTGTAATAGTAAATCATTATATGATGTTCTTACATGGTTTTTTGGGTCACAAGTTCCATCATATGCTTTTTTAATCAGCATCTTGAATTTTCTCGTGATGTGAGTGTTCATGATCTCAACCGTAAAAGACGGAGTAGGATCATCAGGATCTCAAAGGGGCAACAAGTCGGTGGGATCATCACTAAATATTTTCAAAGTCCTTCTTCGAGGTGTCTCTTCCAAATCAATAATTTGAGAGGTACCCTTGTTCTTCTAATCCCATTAGTCCTAGGGGGCTTCTTGGCCTTCTTAGCTTTAAGATCCTTGTCGTGTTTTTCTATCTTATCTTATTGAGCCAGAATCCTCTCCTTCAAAGTTTGCGCTTCTATGCCTTTTAACTTTTGCAAGTTTACGCATCTTCCTCCAACGGGATCCTAGTCCCTATGATTTCTTCTATGGTGTAAATCTTCATCACTTGACTCTTTACTAGACTCGCTATAAGGACCAGAAAAATCACGTTCATCAGGGATGAGTGTCGAACCCCTAATATATGATTATTGTTGTTCCATGGCTGTGGTTGTGACGATGGTTGTAGCCCGCTTCCCCCAATGTCGGGGTACAACAGCATCCCGTAAGTTGGGTTGCCGATTCCTGTAAACACCAATGTTGATATCTCAAACCCTAGTTGCGTGCTAAGTGGGGAACTCAACATTTGAATTTGGTGGTTCAACAGTTGAGATTGTAAATTCATTCCTATTGGGGATCCTGGATTGAGGAACTCATCCCTTGGCTCTGAGCTAGGGGCTCAAACATCATTTCTGGGATTTTTACACCATGAGTGATGTAGGTGGAATGTGCCAAAATTTTGGTGGTGGATGAGATGGCATGTGTAATTCCAGCCAGAATTCCTTCAGATCTGCTTTGTGTGCTTAACATGGTTGATTTCTTTTTCTTACCAATGGCGCCAAATGATATGGAATAAAAACTAGGCCGTATTTATTGTATATAATAATTAGGTATTTAATATTAAGGTGAGGAGTCTCAAGCTTTAATGGCTGCACTTGTGCTTCTTGGCTTAGTTTTGCCTTAACAAGATGCCTCTATATCTCTAGCGTGTAGAGAATTAAGCCAAAAAATATAGTTATGAGAATGAGGGGTTAGACCCTTTATATAGGTATTAAGAGTAAATGTTTTAGGGTTAGGAGACTTGGTAAGAAAATATCTATATTCGATTGGGTTTAGAAGTCCTAGATAGTCAATATTTACTTTCTTAAAAGATTATGTTGCTTGGAGACTACTCTTTTAAGATATTAAATTTGATTTGAACTTATTTTCTCAGCTATAATTCTGGCTGATTTATGACCTACAAGTTTAATAATAAATTCATGGTCTGTGGGCCTTATACAAGCCTTGTCTTGCTTAAATAGTCGGCCAAGCCCTTTAACTTGATTGGGTCTTGATTAGACCATAACTTTGGGTCTCTAGAGTCTAATTAATGTAATATTAATTATCAGGATTTATTAATTATGCCTTATTAGATGAACCTTTCTAGGTTTAATAAATGTCGTATTTAATGCATCTTTAGTGTTATTTTTTACCCATATCAGGTATTCATTTAAAATAATATTTCAGTATCAGACTACACTCACTAATCAACCTTCCTCCACTACCCAAACTCAGATCTTGATGCAGTTTCAACAATCTAACATCAAACTTCACAAAATTCAAATCTTTCAGCACGAACATGATTTTGAAGATTTTATAAATACTATTGAAGAGATGAAAACTGTATATAATAGAGAGTTGGACAGTAGGCTGCCACTTCGCACATGCCTACAATTCACTCCAAACTGAACAAAGAAGAATAAATTCGAAGACACTGGCCGCAATGGACAAGCGACTAAGTCTTATGAAATTGAAAATGTGCAATCTGGCCAAGAAAATGGAGAAACAAACGAAGCTTTTGCAATAGATTTTCAATTTTACGGCTTTTGTTTCATCTCTTGATGATAACAAAAAGAAGGAGAAGTTTGTAGCTCAAGATGACAAATTTGTTCCTATGTCTACTACTGGTAGCCGTGCTCAACACCTGTAGATTCAAGTCCTTGTAAGCAAGGAAGAGGAAATTAAGGATATTGACAGTATATCTGGAAGACTGGAATATGTTTCAGAAGCCACCAAGCAAAAGCCGGCAAATATCCCAATCTCAACAATCATCATGAAGATCATTACTCTTAGCATTGCCTATAAAAATATTTATTCAGAATGGATCTCCTTCATTAAAAAATGAATTAACTTCCAAGTTCAAGTTATTTGAGGAAAAATCCCCTTCCAGGAAGAATGATCTCAAAGGAAAGAAACCCTCAGGTGATGTACACTCTGCTAGGCCCAAGCCTGATGAAACGAAGATTTTGGTTGAACATATCAAGGACCTTAAAATGTACTATAGGACTGATCTAAAACAAGGAAGAGCATGCATATATGGAGGTGGAGAACCAGTATATATATATATATAGTCTAGTCATGTTGGTTATGGAAGGCTAAGAATGATGAGTTGGCAAGAATAACTCTTGAGCAGGCTGAGGGTGGAAATTCGAGTGAAACAGAGAATGTGTTCACAGAACACCAGTTAATGCTAGCAATTGAGCTGGAGAAAGAACTGGAGGCTGAGACTGAAGAAGGAGAAGTCAAGAAGCCAAAATGTGTGAAAACAAGGAAAGGTCCAAGAAAAAGTCCATTGCCAAGAGAAAAATGTCACAAGATGAACCAGTAGTCACTACTTTGACTTCTTAACATCCTACAGTTCATCTTCCTGAAACTGTAGTAGTGACTCTTGGATTTAACTTTCATGGTGAACCAATATTGCCTAAGGGGGAATCTCTTGAGCTAGAAAATGTCAAATTGCATACATTACTTATGGAAAAGGAAGCTCAGAGGAAGAATAAAATGAAGAAGCCATTGTCAAAACCACCAGCTCCAACAAAAGTGAAGAATACTGAAGAAAAGGACTCAATTATCTACATTGCAGATATTGAGGAAAAAACATACCTTGATCTCTATCTAGATGAAATTTTTGAAGTCAAAGGCTTGGATGCTACTCCCAAATTGCCTGAGAGACTTGTGTTTATCTACAAAGGAGGTTCTAACAAAACATGGCTTCTTGAACACGTTCTTAAAGAAGGACACGAGACTCTAATGAAAGTATTCCCTCACATGAAGAGAACTGGTGAATTCACTCCTACTACCACGAGAATAGTTCTTAAAGGAATTAATCAGATATGGAATAACTGGAATGACAAAGATGTTCTAGAAAGAAAACTTTCTATTCCTTTCACTGGCAAGAGAATACATCATCATCCAGATCATTTGATGGAGTTCAGAGATCAGGATGGCTGCAGAAGATTCTTCAGACTCAAAGATCAGTTGAAAACAATCAGCACTGATTATCTACAATACCTCATAGGAATGCTAAATACTAAGAATGAGGATCAAAGAATTTTTTATGGCTTTCTCTAAAGGAAACATGGTTACAACCAACTAAGGCCGAAAAAAGCAAAATGATTAGCTCAGATCAAAGGAGCAAAGTAATTCTCTATCATTTTACTTGTGTTTCTATTTCTTGAAAAACACAACAGCTTTATGAAATTTAGGTGTGCTCTCTTTAAAGTAATTTTATTTATTGTATGTTTTATTATCATCAAGAGGATAATTTATGGTTGTTATTCTATCAGTCATAAATTGGGGGAGATTTTTAGGAATCGTATACACTTTTGATGATGAACAAAATATATGACACAATATTTTGTTAAGTAGGCGTAACTAATAATGGATAAGTTACAGCTCGATGGCCATCAGCGGAGTAACTTATTTATGATAAGAATGTATAGCATTTTTCATGTAGATCTCAGATAATAGCCAGTGTTGTAATTGTTAATTTCATAGTTATCGCTGACTCAATTGATAAATAGAAAGGGGTGGCGAATTGTAAATACTCGATACCATGTAATTCTGTTTTAAATTAAGTGAGACAATCAATGTCTAAGGAAGAACACTTTCAACGGCTACGGAACTAGTTCATTTATGGCTAGGGAATCAGCTCATCTACGGCTAAGGAATGTACACTATCAATGGCTAATGTAGCAAATAGCAGTTGACAATGACCAAACAAAATACAAATATCAAATCTGATAGAGCACATGGGCTAATAGAAGATTTTCAGTTTAAAAAATGGGAGTCAAGAAAAACGAGCATGTGATCTTGGATAATGAAGAAGAAAAAATATTTCATTTCCATGCATGACAAATTGGAGGGGCATTCGAAGCAACACATTAAGATAAAATGTAAACCAATTTGTCATGGCTCACGGGGAAGAGAATGAAGGAGCAATCTTGTTTGTTGTACCTCGAAGACTGTGATATGTAGTATCTAGCAAGACATATAACTTGGTAATATATAAACCAATAAGTAGTAGTGTAGTCTCTAAGAAATAGAAATTAGAGTTTTCAAAAGGGCTAAGGTAGGAGAACCTTCTCTTAGAAAAATACTGTAAAACGCAGCTGTGAAATTCTTGTAATTTGCACAGATTATTTCTTCAATATATAACTCAGGTGGCAAGTCAAAAATAAACCCCCTGATATTTTAAATCCTGTGTTCTTATTTTACTTTAAAAATTGTTCAAAACGAAAAAAAGTTGAAAACTATAATTTATATTCAACCCCCTTCTACAAATTACTAGTTTATTGATTGTTATAAATAACAAAAGCCCCAAATTTTCTCGAAATGGGAATGAGGTGTTACAAACTCCCCCACTTGAACTCTTGACATCCTCGTCAGATCCGAACAAACAGCCCATAGGTCTGAATCATTGTCCCTCTAATTTTCTCGACGTGGGACTGTGGTGTTACAAACTCCCCCACTTAAACTCTTGACTTCTTCGTCAAGCCTGAACAGACAGCCCATAGGTCCGAATCATTATTTCTCTAGCCATTATAAGATAATACCGACTGGTTTCATATCCCCGCCTCCGGATCTCTGTCCATTGCCAGATAATACCACCAGTTCGTGTACCCACCTCCGGCACCGGAAACTTGACGAATCAAGCTTTCGAGAGTCGGCTGATACCATATGTGACAACCCGAGTCAAATTTCGGGTCTTTTTCGAAAATCGGGTCAAGTCCCGATTCTGAGTACGAAATAAGCTAATGCCTACTGACCTAAATGCAACCAACTTGGGTAAACAACAAGCCCACCACAGGCCCCCAAAAGATCATGATTTGTTGGTGCACATAATAATAATACTTTGCCTTAGATACTAAATATAATTCCCAAATTTTCTCGATGTGGGACTGGGGTGTTACACGATTAGCTTCCCAAATTTGGCTTTGCATCCTTCCCGAATCAGTTAAATCTACCGGGTTGCTCAGACTTCTCGAATTGGCTTATTTAGCATTTCTCGAATAAGTATATTTGCATTTCTCAAATTAATGCAAATGGACTTCTCGAATTAGTGTAAAATGCCTTTTTCAAATGAGCTCCAAGACTTCTCAAATTAGTACATTTAGGCATTTCTCGATTGGTTCTGTACAAACTTCTCAAATTTAGACTGGTGAAATTTCATTATTTTCTGCAACTCCTTTATTTGATGTACTTCTTGATTTCTAAGGGTTTGATCATAGATCTTCTTCCAGAAATTGTTCAATCATCTATACTTCTGTAAAGTATAAGAGTTACTCCAATGTCCCATTCCAAAATTAGTTTGATCATATATAAGGATTCATAGTTAAGTGGCTGCACAAGTAGATAGATTTCTTGAAAACATTATCATAAAATGCCTATTTAATTGACAGTTAGGTTCCTCTTGCATTTTATGACTTCAAAAAACCGAATGGTAGTTGTTGTAACCGAAATCTTCATGCATTAGATTTTGGCCTATCAGGCTCAAATGTTTAATTCATAGGATAGGATAGAAGATATGCCCATGCTGATGAAATAATGAAGAACTATAGTTATATATATATATAATAGAGTAGCTCGAGATAGTTTAAAACAATTTTAGATGGATTTTAGATGTTCCACGTTTATGTGTAGGCAAGTAGGTTACTCTGGAATCAGGTTTTTTCTTTCAGAGAAGATCACAAAAGCCTAACAATATGATTGGGAAGCATTCAACTAGCTAATATATTTTTACTTAACTAATATATTTGTTATATGTACACGTATGTGTTCCTAACACGTCTTAAAACGCATGCTCCTTATTGTTATTGGTGTTTAACGATGACTTGGTTAGCCATGACTTTGCGTCTATAGAGTCTATAGACATATCATAAAATATTTCCCAAAACTTTAGAGTAATCTAACTATTTCCTATAATAATAGTGTAGACCATTGTGAAACTAGTAATGATAATAATAATTATTATTATATATAGATTTAAGTGCATGCAGTTGTAAAAATCGAAAATTGGAAAAGATCAGTGAAGCTATCCTTTGGGATTAATTGAAAATTAGGAATTAATCGGAGTAAAAATTGGATATATTATAATATTAAATTAAATATATTATTATGATTATATATTATTTATCAATAATTATATATTTATTATATCATAATTTTTATAATTATTCATATTTAAATTAATATAATATTTTAATTTTAATAAATAATTATAAATATCCAATAAAAAAATCGAATCGAATGGATTTTAGAATACAGGAGGGTATGATATAAAAAAGAAGTGTAGTGTTATTAAATGCAGCAAGAAGGTAACATAAAATGTACACGAGAGCAGACGACATTTGATTTGATATAACTGAATAGTTGCGATCTCTCTGAAATCTCTCTCTGCGGATCTCTCTAGATCTCGATGGTGATGGGGACAGGGCTAGCTTATCCTGAGCGATTCTTCGCAGCAGCTGCTTATGCTGGTTTTGATGGATCTCCTAACTCTTCTTCTTCTGTTACCTCTAAGTTTTCCAACGATGTTGCTCTCTTGCTCTATGGATTGTATCAACAGGTCATCATTTTACTTTATCATCTGCCTGCTTTTGTTTTATGTGTAATCGTAAATCTGTAATTTGATGTGATCTAGCTCTTGATTTGATTTGATTTGATTGATTGTCTTCCTGTTGAATTGTGCGTTGTGATGCTGTTTTAAGTTGTTAATTGGAGTGCATTTTGTATTTGCTTACTTTCGAGATTGCGATGTGAAGATGATTTCCTTAGGTGTTTGTGGTGATTGTGTTATTGCTTTTTGGTAATTGATTGTGTTGTTATTTGAGTAATTTTATTTCATCTTGGTGCTTACTTTTATTGTATTTCCGTAAATTATGTCAGTATTTGAGTTAGAGATGTGTGCTTTGTTCTGATCTAGTGATTAGCTTAAGTGTATTAGTGTTTCTGTGTGTATGTATGATACTGTTTGATTTCATTTTCGTTTTCTATAACTGAATTTGGGGTTTTTAACTGGCTTTTTTCAAAATGTTAAACTTTCTGGTGGGTTTCGAGATATGTATGCGAGTTTCAGGGAGGATGTAGGAGGGATGGATTTGAGCTGTTGATTTGGAATATGTATTGTGGTTATTGTGATGTGCATCGCAGAAATGTCAAGTTTTTAAATATTTATGTGTTGGTGACTCGGTGTATTACTAGTCAAGCCATTTATACATGTGAATAAGGGGATGTTTACATATATTTAATTTAGCGATTTAGCCCCTCAATTTGTGATTGGCATTGTTGAAATGTAAGTGTTGGATTTTCAAATGCTACTGGGATTGTTCAGAGTACGGCTGTACTGGTACCTGTTGCTTTCTGTAATATGATTTTTTTTCAATTATGTTTATTATGCAGGCGACTACGAGAGTAACGTAGATTTTATATATGTTAGTGTTTAGAGTTTTCAATGAAAATCATTGCTTTAATTCAAGAACACTAATTAGACTAGTTTGATTTGTAATTTTCTGCAGGCAACTGTAGGACCATGTAAAATTCCAAAGCCTAGAAGTTGGAGTCCCGTGGAGCAAAACAAATGGACAAGGTTTGCATTGTTAAAACTCCACACTTGTTTCTATTCTTATGTTACTTTGAACAATTTATGTTAGAACTACTGTGCCGTTATCACCTTTAGACGCTTGTAAATGGGTGATAACACTGTTGAGATTAGAGTTCAAAAACTTCTCATCTCTATTATTAATTTTGTACAAAATTTACAGATTCTTCATATCTTTTGTTCCAGTCTCTCTCACTTTACTTTTTACAATAAAAAATTGGTAAAAAGAAGGAAGACACCGGGTGACTTTTCTAATCGTGTCCATCTATTATCTGTTCACAGAGTTCATTGCCACAAACTTCATTACATAATTATTTAATGGTGACTTGTTTTTTGTGTTTGCTTTTGAACAAATTAGTGATTATATCAAGATATAATAGTCTTTAAGAAAGAATATCAGCCGATCCATACCGAAATCTGAAACTACTAAACTGCTGAAGCTTTTCTGATGGCGATGAACCACCAAAATAGACCAATTAGGGCAATCTACTATGCCACTTGTAAAGTAAAAAGTAGAATAACTTCATTGAATTCCTCATAGTCTTCTCACACAAAGTGTACATTCATCAGAAGTCTGATTGATCATTCTTATGACACCAAAACTATATGTTTGATGAACAAAGAGCTCTTCACGCTTGCAAGACAAGTTCAAGCTGCAGCATAAATTTCTGATACAAACCTCTTGCAGACTTCAGTGACTTTGCTGCTACTAATTGCTACACTTGAAAGGACAAGTGGCCATGCATTAGCCACTTTAATTATATTATACACATATGATTGAAGGAGCTCATAACCTTTACTCTGCTTGTTCAGATTTGAATTTTCTTTGTCATGAGTCACTACTCGTGAGTAATTTAAAGCACCGTGTCTAAATTAAATATAAGTTGCTAGATGCTAGTTCTTTCATAGTACTTAAGTTAGAAATTGAAGACACCACTTCTGGAATTTTTTTGTAAATTCACCATTGCGGTCCTTCAATGTACTCTAGTTTACTTTTAACAAGTTGATTACTGATCTTTAGGGATTCAAATGTGTATATAGTTGAACGTGGATACAGGCTATACCTTACCAATAGTTTAGTTATAGTTTTTATCAGAGAATAATACTATGTGAGGTTGGAATGTCTATAAATGAAATTGTTGATTGTCATTGAATGCTTCGTTGCTAGAATGAAAGTATTATTCATTCCATTAGTAGTGCACACCTTTTTCAAAAGACAGACATCTTAAGGCTTCTCCTCATCCCTAGGCTCCAGGGACAGGTGCATGTAAGATTTACCTCTATACAAGCTGTAACTGGTAACTCTAGATAGACACTTGGTTAAGATTTATTACTTCTTGAGACCCAAAGCTCTATGCACTAAAGCTTGTTTCTGTTAGTTGCTCCTTTGTTTATTTAGAAATTTAATAGGCTAAACCAAACTTCTTGCAGCTGGAATGGGCTTGACAAAATGGCTTCAACTGAAGCTATGCGACTCTTTGTAAAGATACTTGAGGTTAGGGTGTAAACCCAATAGCTTTGATAGTACTAAAACATCATTTTTTATAGCAAAAACCTTACATTTACATTCCTTGAACAGGAAGAAGATCCAGGTTGGTATTCACGAGCATCAAACTTTGTTACTGAGCCCGTTCAGGATATCGAAATGAATGTGAGTATATTTAATCTAAATTCTTATCCTTTTCATCTAGATATTATGAATGAGTTTCTCAATTATGATTCTTTTATGGTCTAGAGTAGTTCTCCTTTTAAACACAAGTAAGAAGCAAGGCAATTGTTACCAACTTAAATAGGCAGTTGACGCCATGACAAACATTATCCCGTTTGAAGTCAAAGTTAAATGTGATACATCTTGGGTGCATGTTATTTAAAATCGAGTAGTGATTAGACACAAATAGTTGTCAACTACTTGGGGAAACACTCTTTTAATTGAAGAAAATTAGACATGTCACTTCCAGTGGACAACAGTTTTCAAGATTTCTTCCGTTGTCCTTCACATGTATCTTCGACAAGCGACACTCTTTTGTCAAATCAAATGTTATTTTTGTAACGTGATTATTCTGTGAATTCAGTTTAAAGTAATATTATTCTGCTAGGTAATTGAATATATATATATATATATATATATATATATATATATATTTCGAATTTTCAAGATCCAATTTTGTGAAGATGCCCTGAATTGGTAAATACATATGAACTTTATATTATCTAAGCATCTTGTATTGAGAATACATTGGTGACAAATATTCTTTTATAGGAAGTGTATAATATAGGATAAATAATCTACAAACAATATATCTAAGTCTTTCTGCACACTGTTTAATATACTCAAAATGATTTCCATTTGTTTTTTCAGAAAACTAAAATTTAAATAAATAGATGCTTTTAGCAAGAAAAAATGTTTGCTAGTTGGGAAATCTATTACTCTATGTACAAAGTCGAAAGACCACTTTAATGGATGTCAAAATACTAGCATTCTTTGATTATATATCAATTTCTATATAATTACTAGATTGAATACTTATATATCAGTATATCATATTCAAATTTTCAGAACTACCATTATCTATATTTTACAATGCTTATCAACAGATAACTAAATATGAATTATAATCTCTAAGGCTTAGCCTAGCAAATAGCCCCAGAATTTTAGATGTTTGCTAGTTGGGAAATCTATTACTCTATGTAGAAAGTTGAAAGACCATTTTAATGGATGTCAAAACACTAGCATTCTTTGATTATATATCAACTTCTATATGATTATCAGATTGATTACTTAATATCAGTATATATCATATTCAAATTTTCAGAACTACCATTATCTATATTTTAAAATGATTATCAACATATTACTAAATACGATTTATAATCTGTGAGGCTTATCCTAGCAAATAGCCCTAGAATTTTAGAAGAGGTCGTGGGTTCAAGCTTTTAGTAATTGATCATATACAAATATATATACGTGTATAAAATTTTATAAATTCATTACTTTAAAATTATAAATGATTATGATTTGTTATAAATATCCCCATCAAAATCCTACTAAAATTTCAAGTTTAATTATAAATGTATCATTCAGTATATTTTAAATCAATTTTATCTAGTTATGTATTTATAAACCATACAAATTGAAATAGCTATAGAAAACAAAAAAAGACAAGCTGTAACAGTTGTACACATATAAATATTCAACATTCTGTTTTTTCAATTTAAATTACAATTTCTCTTATTATTATAATTACCAACAATAAATTTTTCTACATAATTGTGTTTAAATTGTAAAATTGTTTTAACTAATAATTGTATAATTATATTTTCAAATAGAAATAGAATATTTCTATATTTAAATTTTTTTGATATAACTAGTATAATCAAGTTATCTTACAAAATAAATTTTATTTATTATAATACATATTTCGTTGAATAATATTAGAAGCAACTCATGCTTGGTGTGGGTTACCTGCTAGTAATTAATAATAAAGCTGTAACACAAGAGGTTTGGATAGTGTTTTCTTCAAAGTGTATGTGAACACACGAACTGAACTTAGCCTAGAAACCTACTTACTGGTGAACCATAGATGGATTTTCCGTGAATCTTCTTTTGATACAATGAATTGTTTTTTTTGGTCAGGGATACAATCATACAATGAATTGTTTATTTGTGTATTTTAAATTGAAAGCTTGGTTCCTTTTCTATCATGAATCTTATTGGTATTCTTAAGGTGGTGTATTGAAGGTGGAACACCAGAGAGTTTTACCTATATTAGTAGTTTTATGATGACTTTTGTAGATTTCATTAATTATTAAATGGCATTCGTAAACATCAATGGATGTCGTTTATGATGATACTTTAATATTCTTATCCTATAAATATTATAATTTAAATCAAATATATTTGAAAGTAGATTACATTTGAACTAAAAGTGCACAGTAAAATAGTTTATTTAATTATGCTAGATCACTATCCAGGTTATCTTTCGGGAATTGATGATTACCTGACCTAGTTTTGTGAGTTTTATGTCTATTTTTGGTATTTTCTGGTTTATGATTGCAGAATTAAGTAGATAACAGATAGAAACAGAGATCAGAAAGAAGATCAGAGAGAAATCAGAGAAGATACAGAGAGATTTAGCAAAGAAATGAGAAAGAGACAGAGTTTTAGAGAGATTAGAGATAGAATGGGTTTAGAAACCCTAGATAGAGAAAGTAAGAATCACTTATAGAGAGATAAAGAGTTTTGGTGGCAAAGCCATTTTCATATTCCACATATCAGAAATGAAAGTTACAACAGGTATTTATAGACATAAAACACTATTAGACCACACAAAGACTAAAATACCCTAACTGACTTCTCTTGCTACCTAATACTGCTAGTATTAAAATTAGCTATCCTAACATTAACGAACTTAATATGTTTAGTTAATATATGAATATTTGAATATAAATTCTTCTTAAGCTAGAAAAATGCCTCTTTTAAAAATATAATCTAGGATATAGTAAAACTACAATTCCTATGCTTTACAAAGATGAAAGAGTAGCCTATTATGAAGAATTCCCATGCGTGCAGTATGCATAGTAATATTAATAGTAAGTACAGTATTTGCTAGATATGAAGTAAAAGGAAACCTTGTTTATGAATTAAAAATATTTGCACACCTTTACTAAATCAAAACACAACAAAATAATATTGATTCCTCTAATGTCTCACATGTTACAAATTTACAGCTGTTTTAAAACCAAAAGAAAACTAGAAAAGAATGAGTAAACTCTAGTGTAAGTAGTGTCAACTGCAAACTGCAACAAAAACTCCAGAATGTTTAATTATTTAAAGAGTGAATGGTTGCTTACATTAAGACTACTTTCGATCAGTTCGAGTCTTCGAGAGAAAACTTAGCAGATGCAGTGTACCACCAATACTTGTTTCATACAGGCCTGCAAGATTAAAGTGCAGAAAAACCCTTGATATTTCTAAAAGTTGTACTCTAACTAATTAATAATATTAGAAGTACTTGGCAAAAAAAAATATTAGAAAGACAACTTGTTTTACATTGTACAAATAAGATCGTATCAGTCATCTGAGCCGCTAACCGGTCAAGGCGACAGGAATATGGAACAATATCAGATAACAATCTTCTGAAACGAACCGCTCAAAAGCTATGCAGCTTCCAGAAAGTGATCTGTGATCCCATATTTTTTCCTTCTTGAAGATAAGGGAGATTTAAAACGGGGGGGGGGGCTTTCAGGAAAAGCTTTTGTCTTTTTTTTTGAGCTTTTATTAGATTTGAATGGACACAAATCTTTTCTTTAGCAGTCACGTTGTGCTGATTTCTGGCACTGCTTCTCATATACTTCTTAAAGTAGAATTCCTTCTCCTTATCCCAAGTATATCAACAATTACTATGATTCATGTTTATTTTTCTAGGATGAAACTCTTTTTCGAACAGAGTTCGTATTGTAGAGACATCTTTCACCCAAAGGATCGTAGAATCTATTAGAGGAGTTTTAATGACTGAGTAAGTGTTATAAATCAAGATTGCTTTGATGTCATTAAATTTGTAGCAAGTCATTGAACAAGTATGTTTTCTTAGTTTGTCAAACTCCTTCATATTTTCTGATCCTCACATATAGTTTGGGAGTGACTGTGCAATCGGTGGACGCTTGGGAAGGCGAGCGTCAGTTTACTTGAATTCATTATATGAACTGAGAACTGCTACTGACTTCTTAGAAAGTTGCATTATTCTCATATTAATGATATTAGAATGGAACTGGATACGGCAAGTGATCATATAGATTTATTTATAAATCAGATGATCTTTCCCCCACCATCCACAGTCTGTTTTTGGTTGATTTGCATGTCCTGTTTTTGTTCTCCTTGTCCCCGTTCTTCATAACAACTTTTCAAATTCAAACTTTAAAATAATCCTGTTTAGGTTCAATTGGTCATCGAATCAGTGTACAGAAATTTCGTAAGTATCACATGAAAATGAAGAATTATGACAGTTTGTAACTGTACTTTATGTTATAATAACTACATCATGCTGTCGTTTTTGTTCTGTGTATATTTTGTAGCTTCTACTTCTTGTTAGTAACCTTTTTACAATTTTGTCTTGTTGGTAGAGTTATTCAAAAGTTGAGAGTTTCGTTGAAAATGGAAATGCTTTGCCTGAGACGAAGATTATTCCAGCAGAAAATGGGAATGTCCTAGAAGCTCAGGATAAAGATGTTGTAATGGTGGGCCTTGGTTCAATAGGCCTGTATGATCAATGGGTCGCACCTCCGGTATCTGGTCCACGCCCGAAAGCCCGATATGAGGTCCTCTATTCTGTTTCTTACATAAAATTTATCTTTAAATTATTTTAGATTTCTTCTTAGCATTCCCTATCTTCAAATTTGCAGCATGGAGCAGCAGTTATTGATGATAAAATGTACATTTATGGTGGAAATCATAATGGACGGTACTTAAATGATCTTCAGGTATGTCACTAGCATATGCACACTAATTTTACTCCCTCTGTTTGGTAATATTTGATGTTTGACTTTTCTGCACGTATTTTAAAGTTCTTTGACCAAACATCGAAAGTATCTTTTAATTCACATTGTAATTATATGTTATATATGCAAAGTTACATACAATATTTTTACCTGTAGACTTGGTGAATGGTGCCTGAAAGATGTGACTGTGGTATTTGGTATTCTTATAATTCCCTTCAATTTACTTCTCAACCCTCCAATTAATTCCCTACAATCGATCCCCCAACTGCATTATCTCTATATACACGTATATATTCTTTATTATTCTACTTTAAAGTATACCATATTGTTTGTTTTATTTAGAACCTAAGCACCCTGCGTAACAATTTAGGTTCTGGATCTAAGAAATTGGACATGGTCCAGGGCTGAAGTCAAAGCCCCACCAGTTACTCTGGAACCATCTTCAGTCATTGCATCTCCTTGTGCTGGTCATTCATTGGTCAGTTCAACAATTTATCACCACAGTTTGATGTTGTGTTTTAAAAAATTGATATCTTTCTTTTTATATTTTTATATAACTTTTTTTTCTTAAGAGGTTAAGTTTTTTTTTTTTATATTTGTTATGTCTAGATACCATGGGGGAAAGATAAGCTTCTTTCAATTGCTGGACATACAAAGGATCCTTCTGAGTCTATGCAAGGTTTGAATTACATGAGTTAAGGCTGTTGTCATTTACGTTCTGAATTGCACAAGCTAGAATTAGCACACGTGTATTTTATAAGCTTTCTAATATTGGAGAAATAAATTAGCAAGAACTGAATGTCCACAAATGAATTATTATAATAAGTTGGTCAAATCTCTGACCCTATCATTGACTATTACGAACATTAAATATTATGAATATCGTTGGATTTTAGGAATGTTGAATGTTCGGAGATATACTCCTTTTATAGTTATGTTGCCAATAGGTGCAAATCTCTGAACAAATGCTACTTCTACAATCCATATTAAAGTTGTGTGATTTCTTGAAAATATATATTGCTTTAAATAGGGCTTGGATAATTTAGTTCTAGTTTCCTCCTCTTAAACTGGGGATCAATTTTCACATTCCCTCTGCGCAGACCTTTTGATTCAGGTCTAAAGACAAGTTTTCTCTAGATCACTATTCTCTTCTAAGAATTAATGACAAGGTTTATTTATCTCTTCTTTTTCATCTTCTTCCTTAGACTGCAATTTTACATAGATTTAAGTCAAGTTTCAGATACAGGAATGTTTGTTATGCCTTACAACAATGCCGTCTACAAACATGTATTATACCCTAACCTACACTTACATAGATTCGCCTAGTTCTTCTCTATCAATGACATGGCATGACATGTCTAAAAATATTCGTTATACCCTACATCTATGTATCGGTAGGTGTGTCTCATATTCTCACGGAGGAGTCTATGTCATGGCTTAACACATCAAACAAAACCAACTGATTAGACAGGAACGCAATGCAATGGTTTCGATCTAACTATTGTAATTACCAGTAAACAGACAGTTATAAGGGGGCCTGGTTCTGTAGTAAGACACAAAAGGAAGGTGATAGAAAAATAGCTATGAGTATCTTCTTGGATTGCAGAAAAGCTTTATCCCTAAAGATAAAACATAAAGAGAATTTAGGCGGGAGAATCAGATAAGGTCAGATAGAAATAGAGATTGAAGGTTGAGAACTTGAAGGCAGTATAATGGAACCTCGATTAATAAATAGCCCACGTTAATTAATATTTTTAATCATTTCCCCTGTCCTAATATAATACAGACGGTGTATTTTTAATCTCCATAACTTTTTTAAATTCACTGGTCCAGTATTATTAATTTAGAGAGGTTTAAATGTAGTTATATAATGAAGAGAAAGATGTGTGGAGTGGGGACCATTTTTAACCCATAAACCTGAAATGGGGAGAAACAAGTTTGAATTTCTATATTCATAAAACATTAGTGACTTGTCACTTAACATATATATAGATATATTATGCTTCCCATCTAACCTGACAATTGTTATATGTTTACATAATATTATGTAAAAAGGAAGAAATAAGAAAACAATAACTTGACTTAATATTTTGGGTGTTCTCTTTTCGTGGTTATATTTACTAAAATAACGATTTGATTCGAGTTTGCAACTATATGTTTGTATTGATGAAGCAAAATATAAAATTCCTAATTTCTCATAGGGATATGGTGCATTTTGTTCTCGATTGTGGAACAATTAGTTAATCAGTTATATTGGAGTGTTGACTTGGTTTTCATATTAGCAGCGATTTAATATGTTCTTCTTTATGATGGATACTTAACAATGTTTAAGTTAGAATGTTTTCAGTTTTAAAACTCGGCACAGACTATTATGGATTGCGTTTTGTTTACATGTGAAGCAATAATTATATATATATTTTAAATTTGAAGTAAAAAATTGAAATTTGCAGCTTAATCAATTAAATTTTGTAGCGAGTTCAGATATTAAATGTTGGTATATATCTGTATGATTTTTAAGATAAAACTCCTAATTCTTAAAACAATACCCGCTACCACACTCAAATGTATAATGAGGGTATTTTCTTACGCCAAGTGGTGAGTTATTAGAATTTATTAACTGTATGCAAGGATCTTGTATCTCTTCGAACTGTAATTTATTTACAAGTCTTCTCTTAATTGTTTTTGTTTAATTTTTTTCTTTTGACAGTGAAGGTGTTTGATCTTCAAACTTTCAGCTGGTCAGCCTTGAAGACTTATGGGAAGCCACCGGTACATCATTCTTCTTCTCTAGTTATCATCTTTTTGCATTCTTGCATATCAACACCCCGGTTAAACTGCATTCTAGCAATTAGGCATTTTATATAAATTTGGGTGGTCAGAATCTTTGTAATAGGTTTTAGCTTGGTTTGTTTCTGAATAAGAAGGTAAGAGAACTAGAACCAGATGAGGTAACTGAGAATTATAAAAAAAATTACCATTTGCCAAGATTGTTAAAAATTTTGTGTCTATAGTTATAGAAGGAAGTGTCCCTGACCTGACAACTTAGTTAAAAAAATTTTAATCTAAAATAAACTTAAGTGAACAAGAAGAAACTCACTCCACAGTAAGGTGGTCTGATGGCACTTTTTGTTGAAAATTCCAAATATGCACATCAAGTAAGGTCTCAGATTACTGGATCTTTTAGGTATTCGAGGTATGAAGTAACAATTTGTCAAATAGAAATAAAAACCTTTTTGATGAGTTCTGAATTGATTTTTACTTGAGCTCTCTCTCTTCAGTACAATTTTCAATGAACTTGGTTACTGTCTGCATTTTTTTCTAAAAATTGCAAACTTATGCATAGTCTACCAATTTACAGGTTGTTTGTGTGAATGAAGTTCACGTTTGTTTATTCTTTTTCAGGTCTCGCGTGGAGGTCAATCGGCGACCCTTGTGGGGACAAGTGTAGTCATATTTGGTGGTCAAGATGCAAAGAGGTCTCTCTTGAATGACTTACATATCCTTGATTTAGAAACCCTGACCTGGGATGAAATAGATACACTGTAAGTTATCTATTCACCGGATTTATATTTGGTTTTTTATGTTTTGTTTTGTTAATGATTTAATAGGCAATGACTACTAGTACAATTCATTCAGTATGGTACAACTTTCTTTCTACTAATTCAGTTAATCCACTTTGGATTATATAAAAGAAATGTCATTGCACCAGTACCATAGGATTCATTGCAATGTGTGCTTGAGATGTTTAAAATATTGGCAAAAATTTCCATATTGTTGCCTTTTTTGTTACCAGATAAATTCATATTATTTTGGCATTGTTGTCATTTTTTTGTAGAGGGCTGCCACCTTCACCAAGATCTGATCATGCTGCTGCAGTCCACGCAGAACGATACCTTCTAATATTTGGTGGGGGTTCACATGCTACCTGTTTCAATGATCTGCACGTCCTGGACCTTCAAACTGTGAGTCATTTTTTTCTCTATTATAAACCCTTGTTAATGTAGACATTTACTTTTATTTTTAAAAATAAATAAAGTAATCTTTATACTCGCCACATTAATATTTATACAGATGGAGTGGTCAAGACCTACACAGCAAGGCGAGGTACCAAGTCCTCGGGCTGGCCATGCAGGTGCTACAGTTGGGGAAAGTTGGTTCATTGCTGGTGGTGGTGACAACAAAAGTGGTATGCTATTGTGTATTTCTCTAATATTTAGACCTCTCTACTGTTTTACTGGGGAGGGTTTATTATTTGTTGCAGTGTGAAATTTTTGGACTTTTAATCAAATACCTGGAAAAATGTCACGATTAGTCACAACTGGTTCCACATACATACGTGCTTGGTGGTTTTAGTTATAATTAATATGATCATAACCTTAAAATTTGGTTGGCACGCTGATATGCATGGTTTTGCTTATAATTTAGACTTGTATATCTTACTGACTTCTCAGCACAAGTTCGGAGTTCCATGTTAGTTGGTCTTTTTCTAGAATAGAGAGAGAAAAAAAATATGTGTACCAGCCATCAACTATATTATGTTTGATTGTTCATTCATATGTAATGATCTCTAATGTTGTATGTATCTGTGTGAAACTTCTGTTTCTTAAATACCTGTGCAGAAATCTTGTTGCTCCTATACCTGTGCACGGCTCTTTTCTTTCTTTTCTTAATGTTTGAATAACATGTTAGTTTTAGTATAAATAAGCTTAACTCATGTTTTTTCCATCTCCTGTATGCATGATTATTTCCTCGTTCCACTCTATGTACTATCACCCCAAATGTCTAATCTGAACTTAGGCCAATGTTATCTAGTATCCACTGATAAACTCAATCTTGCTTATTGTGTTTCTTGCCCCCTCCAAATCTGTTTCAGGTGCACCAGAAACTGTTGTCCTAAATATGTCTACGCTGGCCTGGTCAGTTGTAACTACAGTTGAAGGACGTGTTCCACTTGCAAGTGAGGTATTTAAAAGATAATAGATCCATTGATCGAGTTATTCGTTTTGATTTTCATGTCTGTGCCACTTCCCAGGGAAGGGCGGGGGGGGGGGGGGTAACTTGCTTGTAAGGCAAGCATAAAAGCAGTTATGCCAATTAAGTAGTGTATTTAAGATTTTTGAATTTCTATTGAATATTTTCTTATTGATGGATAACACCGAATATGAACTGTAGCTCAAGTGATTCCCTGTCCCTGATATATCATCATTATAAAAGATAGTGAATGAAAGAAAATAACAACCTGGCATCCTCAAAAGTTCAGTATAATATGTTTCCTATTACTCTGTCAAGTTATACCAAAAGCGTGTCTCTAACTAAATTTCACACCAACAAAATTTGCATCTTCACAAACTCCTTTTCCATTAATATTGCTATGATGCAGCTATATACCTTTACTAATAACATAACAGCTTTCTGATTAAAATATGGTGTATGGAAATTGTACAGTCATTTCCCAATATTATTATTATATCGAGTTCAATTAGCAATGAGAAACCAGCCATTTTTTCTTCTCAGATTATATTATGTATTTTTTTTCTAAAGTAGTTTTTTCTGTAGTTCTCCTAAAAAGCATAATTTTAAAGGATTCTTTGTGTTATTGTATAAGGTTTGACGGGTAGTATATGGTTGGTGTATATGAATGTGCTAGATGTTCCTTATCTTCTTTAGGATGTCCTTCCTGTTAATTTTGACTGCTGTGTATATGATACACAGTACTGTATGAATATCGAAGTTTGTGAAATTTTTAGGCAACTGTTAGCGTAAACATTAAATTGTTTTTTCATTACAGGGTCTGAGCCTGGTCCTAAGCTCATATAGCGGTGAAGATGTCTTGGTATCTTTTGGCGGATACAATGGGCGCTACAGCAATGAGGTTGAAAATTATCTTTTACCATTGTTCCATGGATTCTCCTATACTTTAGAATCTCAAATGTGATAATCTAATGTTGATAGGTTAATGTTCTTAAGCCAAGCCACAAATCGAGCTTGCAGTCAAAGTTGGATACACCAGTTCCTGATAGCGTTTCAGGTGTTCATAATGCTACAAATGCAACAAGAGATGTAGAATCCGATAACGAGGCGGGCCAAGAAGGAAAAATAAGGGAAATTGTAATGGACAATGTTGATTCAGAACCAAAGGTATTGTATATTCAAACTTTGTCTCCTGAATTGTCAATATGAAAAAGAAGCAATATGTTGATGAATCAATTTGTATGTGTAATAGCCCAACAGGATATGTGCTACTCCCTCCGTCCCACTGGGATGTTTACGTTACTATTCGGCACGCATTTCGAGACTTCTATAAAGTATAGTTTCATAATGTTTTTTCAATTTTTTTTTTGAATAAAAGTTTAAACATAAAACTTTTATTCAAAAAAAAAATAAAAAAAAAATTATGAAACTATACTTTAAACGAGCATTGAAAAGCGTGCCGAAAAGTAACGTAAATAATCCAGTGGGACGGAGGGAGTACTAAATAGTTTCTTTGTACATGTTAGGAAGAAGGAACTAACTGTATTTTAACATAGATATATTGAGGATAAAATGTGATGAATTAGGGACTTAGGGTTGCTTTTTTATGCCTGCTGCACTTCCTTGAATTGAAAGTATGTTTATGACTAATGTTTTTTTCATGAACTACAATGTTGTGAAGTTTTTTTGTCAGCCATTGAATCTTTCAGATCATTGGATCATAAAGGTGGAATTTTTTGGCGAAGTCACGAAGTTGTCCTAAGGTTTAGCACAAGAAAATTATTCACTTTGCTCCTAACTATAAAAGTTGTTCTGAGGTGTAAAAAATTCTACTACCTTGGTTTGTTAAGATAATGTTGTGATGGAAGTTCCATGTTTAAATTTTGGAAGCACAATCAAATATCTGCTATATTTAGTGAAGCATTTTTAATTCTATTGTGTATGTATAACGTACATGTAGCTTTCTTACCATCTTCTCACTTATATATCATAATGCAGATAAAAAATATTAAACAAACAAGTGAACAGATGCTAGCTGCCTTGAAAATAGAGAAAGCTGACTTGGAATCCTCTTTAAGCAAAGAGAAATTACAGTCAATACAGCTTAAGCACCAGGTAGAAGAAGCAGAAAATCGCAACACGGATCTCTACAAGGTAACCTTTCAACAACTAAATCGTAAAAGTGAAGTTTTTAATCTCCATTGTCTGGTTCACTTTATGAATCTCACCAATACTGTGCTACCTTTTCCAGGCTTCGAAATAAAATTTATTAATAGGGTAGAGTATTATTATTTCACTAAAAACTTTACCTCTACATTCCATAATGATTACTCCTATATCTAAATTTATTTTAATTCTTTGACTCTTCAGGAACTCCAGTCTGTACGTGGTCAACTTGCTTCTGAGCAATCCAGATGTTTTAAACTAGAGGTATCTGCCCACTGTAAATTTTTGCTTCCTTTAAAGTTGATATTTGCCAAGTGTGTATAGCAATGTTCAGTACCTGCTGTTAGTGTGATCTCAATTTTGATCATCTTTTGATTAAGCAACTAATATTAGTAGACAAAAATATTACCTTCAAACTGTACCTACTACCTAGAGTTGAACTGGACGGAATCCACATCTGCACATGAAGTGACCGGTTTGTTATAACCTGTTAGCATGGAGCTTTCTTTTCTTTTTTTGCTAATTATTAGCAATTAGCATGTAGCTTTCATGTTGTTTGTTCCAGAAAATCTGAATACATCGATTTAACTTAATGTTTATCCCGTCTTTTCTTCGCATATTTAGAAACCAAATGTGCTCAACTTTTCAAAAAATATGATCATAAAGTTGAGGAAACTAGGACATGTTTTCACCATTCTGTTCAAATCCTTTTTAGAAACAATCTCAATTGCAGTTTACCCGGAAAGGACATGATGGTTACTTTATGTACCCACAGGTTGATGTTGCTGAACTAAGGCAGAAGCTGCAAAATATGGAGACGCTTCAAAAAGAACTTGAACTTCTACAGCGACAAAAGGCTGCATCTGAACAAGCTGCGATAAGTGCAAAACAAAGGCAGGGTTCAGGTGGTGTATGGGGTTGGCTAGCTGGATCTCCCGGACCGAAAGCTGATGATGCTTGAAAAGTAGGAGGAATACACATAGGAATCACCAGATATGATCAATTCTTTTATGAAAATATATTAGTGTTTTCTAACTTTCTTTGCAGAGATGAAAATAAGATGATGAGTTCAATGTTAGCTGGAGGGGAGCATAGTGAGATTTTTGCATATACAAATCAGATGTGTATTAACTTGTTTACTGCCGGTTATATGTTTTTGCATTTTAAATTGTTTTGGAGCAGAGAAGTTATACATGTGAAACTAGAGATGTCATATATAACGAATAATATTATATATATATACATGATGTTTTGTTTTGAGTTTAAAATAACTTTCCATTTTTATTGTAAATTTATTAGTTAATTGTTGGAGATATTTATTTGCAACCCAACCGTTCCGCGAAGAATGTTGAGGTAAACTACTGCTATCAAATGACATGGGATTATATGGATTACAAGGTTGATTGTTTTGGATTGACAAGTAGATTGTTAATCGTAATTTTTTATTTTTTTTATAAAACGGGTGATATTAATGGTAGCGGAGTACGAAAGAAACAGTAGTCTATGGAGCATCCCTATATATAGTATTTGCTAAGAGATGATAAGACATGCAATGTGAGCCAACTAATGTGTCATTGATCTGCATTTCAATTCCAAATGCTGGTCTCAGTTCTAAATTCCGCTAAGAGATTGATAGTATTAGATATTTGGTTGTCCAGCTACGACGAGCTTACATATGAAGAGTCTGCATTGGAATAAGGAATTTGCGTTGGAATTGGACCTTAGAGATCATATTTCCTCAAATGCAAAACATTTTTGTACACGCTATATTTTGATGATTTCAAGGGTGGTTCCAGCTGATATATGTATGGCGAAAAATGGTTTTGGGGGGATTTGGGTCATTGAATATGGGCGTGGGTTGGGTCTTGACCCAAAACCACATTTTACCCGTATTTAAAAAAAATGTAGTTAAAATTTGGTTCAGGTTATAATGGTTCCGGGTCAAAATATGGGTCAACCATTTTTTTGAGAAATTATAAAAAATATTATTTTTTAAATTTTTTTTATGACTTTACTATTATTTGATTTTTTTTTACAAAAATACCGAATCAGTCAAAATCAAATAGATGTGCAATAAATTGAATCGATTTTTTTTTATTACATTTGAAATATATAACAGGATCCATGTAACTTTAAAAAAGGTTTGTGACTTGCTATCAAAAGTTAAGTAAAAAAAAATAGTGAAGGAAAAGGAAACATATGTTATTGGGATCAATACAGTAAGAATAGCTTTATTATTAAATAGAAATAGTGAGTAAAATTTTATTAAATAGAAATAGGGAGTAAAATTGACTACACGCAAAAAAAATAGTACACCGTATAACAATAGATACCTTCATATTCCTTTAATTTAAAATAAAACAATTACTCCAACAATTTGGTAATTGGAGAATATATACATGAGGGAGTTCAGAATTAGAGAATAAGATTATAAGAGGAACTAACTTTGTAGGCTTGCAGCCATCAACCCCACATCACCGTGGCAATTTTGATTGTGAAAAACATGTGAAGTATGATAATATGGGTTGTGAAATGGATATCACGAATTTGAACCTATATTTTGGAGTAAATATGAGACTGCGACCCGGTCCAGTCCATATTATAATTTATGATTTTTTGTTGAATCATAGACCTGTATTTTGGGTTGGTTTGGGCGGGTAATTTGGATTTAGATCTAAATTGCCACCCCTAATTATGACTTAATTTAATTCAAAATTCCCAAAATAAATACTATATGTATAATTATTTTTTAATTTAATACATAATATTAACAATATTGCAAGTAAATCTGATTTAAATTTATAAATTTAATATATTTTTAAAATTTTTACTTAATAATATTATTTTTTTAAAATTTATTTAATATTATTTTACACAGAAAAAGATATATGAACACCAATTTACGCGATCCCGGTCATTTTTGTATTTGACATATGAAAATGCACGACACGTATCTGCTTAACAAATGTCCACCTACATATATTATTTTCAAAGCGAAAATCTAAAAAATTAATAAGCGTTCTTAAATCCTTAATTCAAGAGGGAGTAACATTAACATACACACTCTGTTTTAGAGTCCTAGTTGATTAATAAATCCCAGATAAGAATGCAACACAGATATATTATAATAATTGGGGGACTCAGAATTTCACACCAAAATTCATGAAATATTTGTGTTTGAGTTTGAACAGGTAACTTGAGAGTCATGATCCATTAAGACTACTCATTCTACATTCATCTAATATTGTAGTACTATATATTCATACAAGTAACACCAAATTGCATTCTTCCTTCCTACCTAACTATATATAATATATAGCTTCTTCTTCTTCTTCTTCTTCTATATATGCCGCCTAGCTACCATTAAAAACTATGAATTCCGTAGTACCTTTAGATATTACTATAAAATCTGCTTGTATTCTTAAACGTGTCAATTTCTTCGACAGAAGAAGAATTTACATTGTTGTAGCACTTATTGGTGGCAATTCATTCTCCAAACAAAGAACAAACGTAGATTTACGTAATGGATCGAAACCTTGTTGGTGGTTTAGGATGACATTTCAGTTGGAAGAGTCGAAAATCCATGCAAACTCATGCATGCTTGTGTTCCAAGTAAGGTGTAGCAAACCCTTTGGTCATAAAGACATCGGGTATCTTTATGTTCCGGTAAGAGAGCTTTTCCAAGGCCTTGCAGGGGAAAAGTGTTGTCGTGATGTTGCATATACGGTGACTACAAGCTCTGGTAAACCTAAGGGGATTTTGTATTTGAGTTATGAGTTTGGAGAAAATATTATGTTTAGGAGATTTGATAAAGAGATTATTAGGGTTCTGCCCCCTCCGTCGGCTCCGCCTTCAGAAGGTTTTCCTGCTGATAGACCTTCATTGGGATCCCCCTCAGCCCCTCCTTATGAGGACAACTAGAGGGGTGAATATTCAAATATATTACAAGGATAAATGAAGCATCATGCTCTTTATAATGCAATGCCATTTATTTTTGCTTTTCTTTGTTTTTTCTGTGAATCTAGTCATAAATCTCTTTAATTTCTTTTCAGAGTTGATTTATGTATTAATTAAATAAGTTTAGTTTCAAGCTGTCGCTGATCCATTTTGTATTGGTTTTTTTTTTTTTTTTTTTAAATTACTTCTCTTCTTATTATGATTGTTTTCACAATTTGTTTGGTCAGGGAGTTTTAACTTTGTATTGGAAAGAAAAAAATGTCACTATACTCGGTTCAGAAAGTTTGCACATCTAAAGTAACATCTGGAGGAAAGAATCATTCTGTATGATCCATACCTTTTATCTGTTCTTTTATGATTTTCCTGAATTCAAAGCCTGCCTCTGTCTAATTTTTTTGTTTTCGCTACTCAGTGTACCTGTTTTGGTGAAATTTATGCAAATGTTCAAAGTCAGTAGTTAAACACTGGTTAATTAATACTTGATAACCACTCAGCCAGTTTGTTTACAGTTATGTACATGTGAAAACAGTGATAAAAACGACATTTCTAAAGATTTTTAATTGACAGCACATAAGTTGCAGTATTTTGATTGTACAGATCTTCTTGTACGAGTTCTTGCAATTTAACCGTGCTACGTGATAAGCAATCAAAATATATGGTGGCTGTTTTCTCAGATTTAAGAGCTCTGGTGTCGAGCTCAAAACAGGATTTAAGCCTACTTCTTGTAAATTTCTTCTCTGTCTTCAACAGTCTTGCCTTGGGTTTTTGCTTGATCTTCCAAGTAATGATCTTAGACGCTTGATTCCTTCTGTTCAAATGATTTTTTGGAAGACAATCACTTCATCGAGCTTAGGTGCATCAAGCTTGAATGCTCTGGTCCTCTGAATTTTCCAGTATTCATCCTATCTGCTTGTTTTGAGAACTTCCTCAAGTAATTCCATGAAGAGCTATCTTGATCGTCATCCCTTGCCAGTCTCCTATTTTCATTCAATATATAAATCCGCATTGATAACATTGCATTGTGGTTTATTTAGGTTCATAGATGTATTAACAGATTATACAGAATTTATAAGTCGCTTAGGTTCATAGATATATTCAAATATTATACAGAATCCAGGTAAAACTTGTTGCAGTCTGGATCAGAATTTCCCGTTTTTATAGTTTTCTTGGAAGTAACAACATCAGCATCATTTGATCTGTTACTGTTTCATACTATGCTATATGTTTTTGCCATTTTACTTGTTTCCCCTTCTTTTTTCTATATATTTTGCATCCCTGATCCAAATAACGCAATTTTTCAATAGGCTCGAATGCTTATAATAAATCGATTTACACATATCAGGCAAGTTTTTGATTTCGATTGTGCTTGGAACTTGATTCATTATAACTGTAAAACAAATTATTTCAGTTCATTGCCCGGTCATCTTTTTGTATAATGTTTAAGCATTATGCACGTACTAATATTGCTAAAGATGCGATTAATACAAAAAGTATTATAGGTGAGTTTAGTTTCCAGGACGAGACTTGGTTTTTGAATCTTATTGATTGTTTGTGTGAGAATAAGCATGTTAGTGATAGGGCTTTCAAATAACCGAAGGGCGATCATAGTTATGAAGTTGATACAACTTGAAGATTAAAACTTAAAAGTAATTTTATATTTTCTGTTCATATTATTCCTAGGAGATATGAGCTACCAGTGCTTGAAGTTGATACACCTTAAAGATCAAAACTTAAAGTTATTTTATTTTATGTGTTCTGTTCATAATATTTATTGAAGTTATAAAGTATGAGTGCTTTATGTAGTAGTTCCCCATTATGATTTGGTGGTGTACTTTTAGGTCAACCTGTTCATCAATATCTTAACTTGTAGTTTGGTTTACCCAAATGCAAAACTCATGATTTATTATTTTCTTCATAAACTTGGGCTCGTTGATCATGAGCCAGATGCTACGAATAGAAAAATGTTGCATTACCGTTAGAATACTTGGGGATTCTGGTAGCACTGATAAAGTAGCCTCCACGGAACAATGACGTGGTAAGGATGGCTATATGTGATATTAGATGCATTTGTAGGCTGGTTGTGCAATCTTTCAAGCCTCCTTTGCTTTGCAGATCAACTGACAAGATCATCAAAAAATTTGTAAATTTTTATTAATTATTCTATTGTGACACTGAGAAACAAGTAGGGGTGCCACCTAATTTACCATGTCAATATACTGATAAGTTATAATGCAAGTTATGGAATTGAGTTGAGGTAGAATGGGCCTTTGAAAACCATAAAAGGCTGATGCCAAACAATGTAGAGGTTAATTCGAATTGTTGTTACTTTGGTGGCCTGTCAATAACCAATTTCAGTTTATTTTGTGGATTAAGAATCCAAGGCCTATTGATAGACATTTGGACACACTCTTCACAATTCCGCGTAGTTGCTGGTACACAAATCTAAAGCATAATCCTTGTATTTGGAGGCTCAAACTGAAACCAAAATTTGTTAAAAACTATTATTGTTCTTGAATCATATGTCAAATTTTGTAAAATGCAAATATGCCTGCTCTAACATATCTAAAAGAATGTACACTTCAACACATGTGAGGATATTTACTTCATGTGATGATGACAATAGGCAATATATACGGTTTGCCTTGTGTCTACAAGTTTTCACTGCAGATTTTAGATACAGAAAAGTCTTAACAGACCTATTCTGCAGGCAGGGACCTGCAATTCTTCTGTATTGCCCAATTTTAAAATCTAAAAATTACTTTCACGATTTCAATAATTCATGTATATTACAAACAATTTCTACTATTCTTTTTCTTAACTTGCATAGATTGTGATCAAGATCTTCGTAGACTGGGTCTGAAAATTTATTTTATGCTTCTGAAACAGTTTTTTTTTGTTTGGGCTTAGGTGAATACTCGAATTGAGTTTGCCAAAGTAAGTAGCGTAATTTTCTACTGTCAATATCCATAAACACTTATCTTTGTTGGGTCATTTTGCTTAAACAGGCCTGCAAATCCCTGTGGTGAAGCTCATTTTTGTTTATACCTCTATATATCTATTAATTGTTTCATTCAACTTCGCCATCATATAATTTAGGCGGGTGGCCTAAAACACTGTGAAGAAACCCCCAAAATGCAGATTTTGTTTGTAAAATTTGGTGTACTTTGTATGTTTGACATGTTTTTTGTTTCTTGTGAGATGAGTTGCTGCATAAAACGATAGCATTCTATCCATCATCAGATTGCATTTTCTAATTTTTACTGCTCTTTCTCGTTGAATAGTATGCTTAATTGGACTAAAACTGTAATTTAATAGTAGAATTTATCTGTTGAGATAGCACTGCTGACACGTAATCTGTATCTTAATAGTCAAATTTATACCTCCCTAGTCCTTTATAGCATGATTAAGCTTTAGCTAAATACAGATTGGGCCAACACATGTCAATATCTGCATAAATCTTGTGGTCCTGCAGACTTTATAGTGTGAACTGTGTGTTCTGGAACATCTTTCATTTTCCTTGATGAAGATAAAATACAGAGATTTTCCGCTATATATAATCACACGACATTACTAAATAGTAATTCGTATTTGTCTTCAGCTTTTGAAACTGGTGGGATAATTTTATGTCGGTGAGGTATGAATATGCTTAGGCCCTAAAGCTCAAAGGATATGTATTAATTGATGCGGAGTTGCAGATTTAGCTAGTATGTGCATAGTGCATGGTATTAATAGGCTCTTAACCAGCAAAACAGGACTGCACAAACACAATACGATGGTTTGAGAAATATCGGAATCAGATAAAACAAGAAACGAAAATTGTCAGCCTTGGACGTAAACTTGATATGCTAGGATTTTTTTAATTATAAGTTCCATCTGCTGTAGTGCGCCATATCTTGTCTTGACAAAGATAATTTCCTAAGCTATATATGTGTAATTAGACAAGTATGACTTGCACAATCTAATTATACTAAGACATTCAAATTTTGTTGCTGGCCAGGGTATGGAAAAAGGGTTTCTGAGCAGGAAAGCTCATAACTTATGTATTCACCATTCAATAAATGCAAATCAAGTCCTCCACTTTCAACTTTTATGACTTGTGTAAATAATATGTTTATTTCTTGTTTCTTCACTTGTGGCTCTACAGTCACCAGCAAGCTCGGTTCCATTCACTGGGGCTGGTAGATTAGGGTTAAAATTATAGGGACAAACATTGACAGAACTCGGAAGTGATTTTTAAGTCAAAAGAAAAGAAATATAGGCATGCATGTGTTGTCAATTTTCACACACAAATTTTCCACACCTCTACACCTAATCATACTTAATTAATATCTTCTTTAGCAGTTGCATGCGCAGTTTCAAAGATTAATAGAGTATGAAAGTAACTCTTGAGATTTTTATATTTTCAATTATTTATGTATGGATTTTTATATGGACTCCAAAGTATGGAAAACATGAAACATGTTAATGTTTCAGAAATCAATTTATCCGTGTATGTGTAGATGAGTTTTTTCCATGAAAAATGCAAATTCACATCTAACTAGAGAGAGAGAGAGAGAGAGAGAGCGCATAATCTTGCTTTAACAAACAACAACTGAAGTCTTGAATTTTCAACTAGTTGGGGGATAATGCAAGACCACTGGCGCCCTCCTCAATTTATATTTTGAGAAACCCATGGGTGGGTGGTGGATGCTACACACAATACTACTACTCATACATCCAACCACTTATTCACAATTTTGGACTTTTTTTAAGACAAACTTTAGGTCAGGCAAAATTGAATTTTGCAAAGGGTCATGTAAAATTTTTATACATGATGATATCTTTAACAAATATAAGTGTGAATTTATTTTCATTTCTAAATATCACAATATTAGCATTTGTTTAACGGTTTACGAAAGTTTAGAACATTTTTCCGATTACATTTTTTCTTAAAGTTCGTGTTTACTGAACAATCAAAATCCATCAATTTTGCCGCATAATATTTTGCATACTAAAACTATAATTTTCAATAAGAATCATTTACTTTGAAATTTGTATTAATATTCCCCCTCTAACGTTACCAATCAAAATCAGATAAAAAAAATAATCTATCAACAGTTGTTAATAAAAGGATGCTATCAGCAAATGAAACAATGACCGAATTACCCAATTTCTGGGATTACACCGCCCAAAATATATACGGGACGGAGAATTTGCCCAAAATATCTGCTGTTCACGCATTGTTGAAATGCGTATGCTATCTACATTATTTTCAAATGTATGATGAATAGCTAATAGGCTGAGGCTGAACTGAAGGAAAGAAACGCTAACCTCATTTATTTGTTCACCTGATATGCTATTGCGGATTTGAGAGCCTGCAACACAACAATAAATTAAGTCTGCCATATACATGCAAAGCAAATAGTTAATCTTAATAAAACAATAATGCCATGGACTCTGTGTGAATATGGACTACGCATGTTGTTCATGCGAAATGTCTGTACGCATGCTACCTATGCGTAGTCCTGATCTATGTGCATGGTTACGATGCATGTATTTTATTAACTAATTGAAATTAAATACCAATTCACATACTACACCCATTTTTTATATGCGTATTCTGATCACGCATTTAGATCCCCAATCGATACCCTAATTAGATCCCCAATTCTCCTCTTATCCTTTTCCTGTGGGCCCCTTTTGTTTCTTTTCTTTCTTTTATTTGTTATCTCTCTTTTCTCATTTTAGTCCACCTGTTACTTCTCATTTGACTGTTTTGCCCCTTGACTGTCTTCACTCTTTTTCTTACGCCTGCTGTATGTCTTTAAGTCTATGGGCTGGTGAGTGCGATGTATAACATTACACTGCCCAAAATATATGCGGGACGGAGAATTTGCCCAAAATATCTGCTGTTCACGCATTGTTGAAATGCGTATGCTATCTACATTATTTTCTAATGTATGATGAATAGCTAATAGGCTGAGGCTGAACTGAAGGAAAGAAAGGCTAACCTCATTTATTTGTTCACCTGATATGTTATTGCGTATTTGAGAGCCTGCAACATAACAATAAATTAAGATGTCACTAGCCCACTGCCATATACATGCAAAGCAAATAGTTAATCTTAATAAAATAATAATGCCATGGACTCTGTGTAAATATGGACTACGCATGTTGTTCATGCGAAATGTCTGTACGCATGCTACCTATGCATAGTCCTGGTCTATGTGCATGGTTACGATGCGTGTATTTTATTAACTAATTGAAATTAAATACCAATTCACATATTACACGCATTTTTTATATACGTATTCTGATCACGCATTTACATAACGCGCACTCAAAAGGTATTTTGGGTGGGTGATAGCGCCAACGGGTGTTTTAAATTTGTTTTTTTTATAAAAAAAAATGTATTTCGGGCTTCCATTCTCAGCAAATGGTGATCAGATTGTTCTGATTAAGTCCCAATTCATTACTTATAAGCATCATCTTAAAATACGAGAATCAATATTAATCGGTTGAGATATCTTATAGTGATTGTTTTAACCGTAAATGTAAATATATAATTTTTTTTATCACTTAATCAAAATCATGAAAATTTTGTCGAATCTATAATTTCCTACATGAATAATGTTATATCCGGGATATATCGTGTAATTATTTTTATCAATAAATAATTATTATGTGATTTCTGGTGAATTATCTGATGATTGGTATTGATATTTAGATGTTTATATGTGATAAAATGTGAGTATTTTAATTTTAATATGTCCAGAATAAAGTATAGATAATTTTGATATTTTCTGGTAATGTTTAGGTTGTTATCTGATTTTTAAATGATTTATGGATTTAATAATTATTTTTTTGAATATTTATAAACTATTTTATATAACCGGGAATCGTCCAACTTCAACCATTTTTGTGTTTTTACAACCCGAAAGTCTTCGGAAAACTCCTTTCGCACATAATCTGATTATTCTGAAAATTCATTTCGATAGATCAATAAAACTCGTATTCTCGAGAGACGGGATATTTTGATTAAATTATTAAATTATTCTCTCGTAGAGTGTTTTATAAGAAGACCGATTTTGATATTTTTCTAAAACTGGTATCAAATTGGATCGTTTTAATAGTTACTTAGCGGCTAAGTAATCTATTTTCGGATCCGATATGATCTAACGGGTATTAATATTCCATAAATATAAATAGACTTTTTCTTATTTTATTTTATACAGATAATCATAAACAAACAATTAAAACATATAATTTACAGAGAAAAACTTGAATATTCGTCGTGTTCTTCAAAATAAAACCTAAAAACGAAGGCGTTATCGAAATCGAAATCAAGCGTGTGAATAACCGAATCGAAACTCTCGAAAAGAACTTTCAGAATCAACAATCAGTTTTACTGCAGAAATTAAAGGTATTTTCCTATTTATTTATTTATTTATTTTAATTCGAATTAATTTATGATTAATATATGAAATTTTGATTTTGATGTTGTTTGTGTGATTTGATGATTGTATCTTGTAGATAATTTTAACCTGATCATTTTGGTATATTATATGTTGAATTTGGAGTTCAATAACATACTGAAAAGGGAGTTTGATTTTCGAAATAATAAAATTAGGGTTTATGTAGTGTGAATCTTCTTAATTGATTTTTAGGCGTTTTCAATCTAGGGGTTATTAGCTTAAATTGATTGCACCAAAAAATAGATCGTTGAAAAACGAATCGATTGGTATATATGTGATTAACGGAGGATTCCTGGAATGACTTGGCCGGAAAATAGGGCTCGGCGGCACCTAAAACTTCGACCAAGTTTTCTGGTCGATTTGTTAATTATTTGATGATTCTACCCTTGTAGTCGTATTTCTGGAATCGATTAAATTGTACGCTGTTATTTTGGTGAATTTCTGGGTGTGTTTATAGTCGCCGGGAAAGCTTGGTGGCCGCCGTTAATGGCGGCCAGCCACAGGGGACGATGATCGGAGAAGAAAACGGTGAAAATTACCGTTTAATCCCTGTAGTTTTGTAAACCTTGCATTTCAGTCCCTGTGATTTTAAAAATTTACAAAAAATGGATTTCTGTTTTATATATTTTCAAAAATAGTATTTTATTTTTATATTATTTTCAGAAAATTGTTTTTAATTATATAAAATTTCAAAATTCATTATTTATTATTCCGAAAATTATTTTTAATTTAAAAATAAATCTAAATTATTTAATTAGTTAATTTTTTGATAATTAGTTATTTAATTAGTCAATTAATTTAAATATTAATTAATTTAATTAGTTATTAATTAATTTTAATTGATTATTTAATTAGATTTAATTATTTCTTTTGATTTAAAAATTTTAAAAAATAGTTTTGAGATTTAAAATATTATTTTAAAATATTATTAAATGATTTTAAAATCAGATTCGGGTGTTCGAACCTTGTTATTTAATTATAAAATCATTCATTGACCCATTTTAATTCTGAAAAATATTTAAAAATTAGTATTAAATACCCGAAAAATCATTTTAACCCCAAATCTTCTTTGAAGATTTACTTTGATCGAATGTCTTAGGTGCTAAGTGCTATATGTGATCAGATTAATGTATAATACGCCTGTATGTGCATTGTTTCACGGTTTTTATCATAACTTTCAATCCGTAGGTCGGATTTAGGTGAAACGAATGGTAGATAGAAGTTTGTAACAAATAGAATGAGATGTGAATAAGTACTGATAATTACATGTGATTTCTAACAGAGTAAGCGAGACATAGAAAGGGAAACCAAGTGGTCAGTGAGTTAGAATCAATAGACGAGTACAAGTAAAGTGAAAGTGAAACGAAATAAAGCAAGTACTCTTGAACCTTCTTGTGATATATTACAAGTATTTCCGTTCATTCTTGTAATACTGCAATTATTTCTTGAACCATATTGATATGTATTAAGATAGTTCTGTTTTATATTGCAAGTACTTTAAAGTAATTAACCCTAAACCTCGATTCTTGTTATTGATGTGGAGCCGTAAGCCTTATTCTTTGTAAACCATTGATTGTTGAATTTCCAGATATAAACCACACATATACGATACTACTCCACAAATACATATATACCACATACAGATCCCTGAAATGGAATTGCTTAACATACGAACCTTTACACCTTGTATAACAAAAGACCAATGCTTGTAACCATTAAACCTTTGGTCTACTACTTTCTGATCCTTTCCTTGGCTGGAAGCCAATCTGTATATTTACCTTGATATACTTTCAGGATATTATGAATAACCCTATGCTTCGAGATAAATGTTATTTATGATTAAGCTTATTGATTTACATTGTTTATCATGTGTTTATTATATAATTGGATTGTTTTTAAATATGGACCAGATTCGTGGTCATATTAGGCCAATGCGTGCCTTGGATACAGTATAAAGAGCAGAGTTGTGTGCCTTGCTCGGGGTTAGTGTGTGACTGATCAGCAGCCTAACCTTGGTTTTTAAAATAAAAGTGAATATCCAATTCTAATCATTGCTTATCAAGAAACTTGATTCCTTATATCAATACAATTGATCATTGTTTAATCTCAGTGTTGTCATTATGACTTGCTGAGCTAGTTAGCTCACTCTTGCAAATCTGTTTATGTTCTTTTTTAGTTAAAAAGGAAACTGGTGGTAGCGAGGATCCCCATAAAAATGTGCGAGCTAGATTCCCAGGTTGAAATGGAATAAGCTAGCAAAGGATGTTTGTCTTAGTTTGAGTTGAAAGTTTGTAAAACTATTTTATTTTCAGTTGTAGGATAAATAAATTGGGATTTGGTAAGTTATAATATAAATAAGGTTGTGGCTTGTGGGCATACTTTAACCTGTTGCGATCCGTGGATTATGATAAGTAGGGTCATTGCATATATTATTTTCATAAATATGTTTATATATTGGGTGTGTGTGTGTGTTACGAACCCCAAACTTTTGACCCGGGTTTGGAGGGCGTCACAAATAACCCCAAATCATATCAAAATAAATTAATTCTCACAAGAAAATACTAAATAAAACTCAAATAAATTGAGAGGTTATTTATGAAATTACAAGAGAAGCTAATCAAAAAAAAGAAAAAAAAAGTAAAAAATACTGAAAAATATTCTACCATGCATGTACTGAAATTCTAATATACTTGATTAAAATTATATTGCTAAAAGTTTATTTGCCTAAACTATCAAAAGAATTTAATAAACCGTAAAGTTAATTTAAACAAAGCTTAATATTCCCATATAGGTCAAATTTAGACGTTGTTTACGATTTCTAAACATTGACCAAATGTCAAAGTCGATGCCTAACAAGTAATGAGTTTTTTTTTATTAAAGGAAAAGGAGAAGCTTCAAAAACAGCAGCCTGAAGTCCAGAATAGGAGAAACCAAAGGATCTAGAAAGCTTAAAATAACAGAAATTCAAATCCTAACATAAGCATGCTATTACTACAACAGAGGAACCATGCACGAAACTACATAACTAGCGTCATACTATCTTGAAACCAGGGACCAAATAGATGCATGATAGATTGGAATGGGTGAGATATAACTTAGAAAAGGTTGAAAAGATCATCGTCCACATCCAATTAATCCTCATGAATGACATCATGCAGTTGGAGGTTATCATTGTTCAAGGCTAAGTTTTGCATGAACTGGTCAGCCAGCTCTCCCCAACCTTCCTCAAGAGCTTCATTTAAAGTCTCAGATTCTTCCTGGACCATAGGTGCTTCAAAAAATTGCTCAACATGAGGGCCAAGACCCATGTCAAGATTAAGAACCTGTCCAAGTGCACCAATAGGTTCGTAGAATAGATTGAGCCTGGTAAAGAGTTCACCACCAAGGAGGGCCAGGTATGTTGGGGCACGATTCCTTTCCGGGAAGACGAACCTGAAGGAATAGATCCAAGACGGATCACTAATTTTAATTATGATTTTCTGAATCAGATTCCTATACATAGGATGATTGTTTTGATTTGCAAATTGAATAGCTCCAAAAACTTCAAGGTTGTCCATCTCCAAAATGACCTTAGAAACCCCCTAAATATATCTATGCCTCAGACCAATGACGATAGCCCAGAACTGACATGAAAGAAAGGTGAGGTGAGGGATAACACCTGCGATGTAGTTGAGCATGCTACCACTTGAAGAACAAAGGAAAACCCCAATGCCATTCATATTACCATTGGGCCTTGAGTTGTTGAATCTAGCTCCATGCACATTGACCTTAAGCGCACTAGGAGGAGGGATTTCCCAATAGAGATCCATAGAGATTAAAACAAAATAAGGGAGGAGTTGTGTTTGAGTGAATAGATGATCCACATAGAGAATACTTATATAACTAGAATGAGAAACTATGCATGCAACGCTGAACCAATAGAGGGGAGCACAACTAGTTCCCATGCAAGCAAACTTCAATTTCCAATTTGGGTCGTAATTATACCCTAGACGTTCAGCCGCCTCCTCATAATTACACTACCATTTTATTACACCAGAAACTAGAGTTTTGTCCCATAATACAGAGCACAGTCTCCACCTACTTCCTGGGATAAACAACTGTCCAATGATAGAATCAAAGTGAGAAAACCACTATATGCAAAGAAATCTATTACCTAAGCAAAAATCTAAACCTAGGTCCATTTATCCAGAAAGTTTGCTCGATTACTTCCCTCTTTTGCAAGTTCATCAGCAACATTATTCCATTCCCTAGGTATATACATGAGTTGTTATTAGGGAAGATTTTTACCAGATCCTATACTCTATCTCTCAAAATATGATGGTCAAATCTATCAGCTTTAACTTTGAGGAAAATTGTTTCAAGGTTCTTTGAATTAGTACAAATAACACCACTTGAATTACTGTTGTAATAATGCATATTGAAGATAAGATGCTTGACAACTTCAAACTCCAAATGAACTGGGTCTGAGGCTAAACAGGGTCCAGAAAAAACATTACAACATTTCTTATTTATATGGATGATGAGCCCTTCTCTACCACCTTTATTATTATACCATGCACCATCACAAAATGCCACAAATTCATAGGATGAGAATAACCTTTCAAACAGCTCCTTTTTACCCTCCCTAGAAGCATTCTTCATTAAAGAAATGGGATCACACAACCAAAGATTCAAAGATTTCAATGGATTTAGTCCAAAATGGTTACACCAGAATCTAGATTCCACTGTGATTTGCTGGAAAATGAGCTCCTCTTCAACTTTCTTATGATTAAGAACAAACACATTACTAGCTTTCCATAATTCCCAAAGAGTGAATGACGCCATTATATGCCATACTTTCAAACAAACCGGTGTTTTAATTACACCTAAAAGAGAATGCAAGAAATTCGGTATTGTCACTTGAGAAAAATTCAAAGTCCACCAATTAAAAACCCTTTGCCATACTTGCTTTGCTACCTTGCACTCCCAAAGAATATGCTTCCAGTCTTTATCTCCATGCATGCAAATCATGCACGTGGTGTCTTGAACTAAAATTTAATGTGCAACAAAACATTTTGAGGGAAGAATCCTGTGAAATAGTTTTAATAAGAAAACTGTTAGGTCACACAACACTGTAGAATGGGGTTGAATACAGTGTTATTATAATCAAATTGATTTTGAACACAAGTAACAGTTTAAACAGATATATTCAATATAATAAACTCTATTACAATGGAACTGTTCTCTCTCAGTGATGAACAAATATCACTAAGAGCTGCTAGGTTATATTGTATAATCTTCTCGATAATGATAACACATATAGTGTAAACCTAAGTCTGTGTTTTTATACTACACAGTTACAAGATAACCTCTAATTGATATGAAATATGATTCTGTCTTCTAAAATATATCAATCAGATATCTTCTACAACTCTTCCAGTCTTCTAACTCTTTCCATGCATATCTTTTTTGTTTTAGTCTCGATCTTCTACTGTAAATCAGCTTCCTTCCTTAATTGTAAGTCATCCCGCACTTAAGTTCTGATATGACCTTAAGTTCTGATATTAAGTTCTGACTTCCAGTAAGTCCTGATTTCAGTAAGTCCTGATTTGTCCTGTTGTTAAGTTCTGAAAACTAAACATAAATCATATTAGACATGACATCTCAAATATATCTAACAATCTCCCCCAACTTGTAAATTATACAAAATATACAAGTTAATAGATTTGATGATGTCAAAAACATTTAGGTATAAATGTAATAAGAGTTTAACTAGATAACTAACTACAACTTACAGCCCTTGTAGCTTTTACCAATCTCACTGAGTCAATCTGAATCCATAATGATTCTTGACAAAGCTTAATATCAGCTTTTCTTCTTTAATCCTCAGGACTTGAGAGAGTGTAGTCTTAACTTGCTTCATCTCTTCATTCTGACTTCCAATCTGGTAGATTGCAGTCCTTAAAGAAGAGATATGGTTTCTTTCTAAACCATCATTCAGTCTTATTACCCTTGGATGAGGAGAATCTTCATTGTAGCACATAAATTTCTCATTCAGTATCAATTCAAGCTTAGCAGAATCCTTCCTCATTGGAGTTTCACTTCCATCATTTTTAACAATACTAGGAGTAAATTCTGTAATTCTTGAACCAGAAATTCTTGCTTTATCTCTGATGGTTTTCAATATGAATTTTGACCATCTCCTGGTAATATCAGACTTTACCTCTAAAAGGTAATGAAATAATTGAAGTTCTTTCAATATTTTGTTTAGCACATCTGATTCTGACATCTGATATGTCCTTCCATCTTTAAGAAATAGAATCAGATTTTCCTTAACATTGTGCTTGTTACGAGCATCCAGTACCACTTGAACAGATATAACTTTATCAAGATGTTTCTGTGTAACATCTTCAAGAGGTCTCTCAGTCAATAGAAATGGATCTCTAGTATCAACTTCATGTCCTGTCATGATCTTAGCTTCATCAGAACCTAGTCCAACCCTGTCTCTTGGTTCTCTAGCATTTAACCCAATAGTCATGAAAGTAGACAGTAATTGGCTTTTTTTGGATCTGATGGTTTGACTTTTTTCCACAGAAGTTTCTTTTTATCAGCTACTTCCATTTTATTTAAATCAATTTGAACACTGTCAGAGGTTGACTTGATGACTTTATCAGAACTTGCTGTTTTTATTATAACTTACAGTTCTTTACTCTGAACAACTTGAGCTTTGTCAGAGGTTGTCTTTGATTCTTCAGAAATCTTCTTTCTTTTCAGAGTTTGAAAATCTGCATCTTCAACAAGTGTATCATCAGTAACCTGAACCATTTTACACACAGGTTTTATCAGAATTTGAGGAATTTTTATCTCCTGTGGCTTGATTGGTCCATCAACTTTTCCCTTTCCTTTATCTTTGGGATCAATCTCAGTTTATGATCTAGTCTTGACTTTAAATACCTCAGAAATTGACTTTTCTTTGATCACAATACCTTTTTCCTTAGGCCTTGGAGGTTTCTTTGCAACAGAAGCTTTTGGTGTTAGATTTTTCTTCTCAGCTTTAAATCTAGCTTCTTCCTCCTTGAGATTTTCTAAATCCATTCCTGGATTATGCTTCAGAAATAATCTTCTAGCAATTTCCTCATCAAATGTCTGAATCTTGGGATCCTTGTAGTAGACTATAGTCTGCTTTCCCTTGAGCTTCAGAGTTTGCATGAACTTTTAAGAATCTTGACTTCCACCTTGTATCAGAACATCAGACTTTATCAGACTTTGCTCATCAGAACTTGATATCAGATTTTGAGTTTCATTACTTGCTATCAGATTTTGAGTTTGAGCAGCTTCAGAACTTATCTTCTTTTGTGTTGAAGATTTGCTTGCATCAGTACTTAGATTCCATAAAGAAACCTTGCTTATCTGCTCTTTTCCTTGAACTTGACCTCTACCCTTGCTAGGGTTTCCCTGGTCATCAGTTTCATCATCTTTCTTCTTCAGTAATTGATCATTTGAGCATTTTGACTTAACTATCTTCTCCCCCTTTTTGGCATCATCTGATAATAGGAGTGAGAGAAGAAGTTCCACTGAAGATTGAATATCATTCAATTGAGCCTGTTGAGAAGCTTGATTATCCAGGACCTCAGAGATTTGTGCATGTTGCTTCTTTGAGTTTTCTCAATTGCTTCTACCTTTTCAAAAATAGGTATCAATATGTCGATTCAAACTCAACATTTATCTGTCAAATCAGCACAAATTATTAGTAACCACAATTTTAATCAAAACATTCATCAAGAAATGCAGTTCAAGTAGATGAAGTAAAGATTAACAGGTTACAATAAGACCATTCACATTCACATAATACGAGATAAACAAAGATGAAATCTTGCAATCAAAAGAAATTTCATTAAAATATCCAAAGAGTACATCTTATGAAATTTGTAAATTACATGCAAAAGATTACAAAATAATCCTAGTCTAAGATGGTGAAGATCAACAACTTTGGTCTAAAAAGGAAAGCTATCAGCTAGTTCCTCCTGCTGCTGACAAACAGCACTGCAAGACGGATGATTCGTTCTTGCTGAAGAAGAGCCTCTCTCCGTTCTTCTTCCAAGTGATCAAGATAGAGTTTATAGTCCATCTGAAAGAACAAGAGGTTTGTCTGAACCTCTTGTGGAACCAAGTTCCATATCTCACAAGGAATGGCAGTGACGTGCCACTCCTGTTCCCAGTCACCATAACTGAACTCGACGTTGAAGTTATCATAGTTCATAAGCATGTTGACAAGAACCATTTTTATGAAGGATGAAAAATGGTGAGAATTAAAAGAGAGAGAATGCTTTAGTGTGAGAATAGAAGATGATATATCTAGGATGAAATGTCGGTTAAATAACCAATGGAATATCTGTTGGGAACCACGGACTTAGGGTGTTACTACATTTTACGATAAAGATTACGAAAAGAGGATTACCTTGTTAATGGTTGATTCCACGCTCTTCTATTGTATTACCAAATTCCCTTGAGCGAAGTGTGGCCTCCGTCTTCTCAAGTTATCCTCTCTTCTTGCTCCTTGGTGGCTACAATATGTTTTCACATAATCCCAAGCAAGAAGAGAATAAGAATATATATAGGCTACAATAGGGACCATGGATAATTAGGTTGGACCTTCTAATTACATCTTGAGCCTAGCCCAATGTAATTAAATATTAATTCAATCCACTAAAGAATTAATATTTGCACTACCTTTCCTAATACCGTAATTTAATTAATTCGGTTCCAATATTATTTGCTTATTAAATTCCCCATGTTTAAAATATCATATGTCCATTAATTAAATAAATTACTGATAATTTATTTAATTAATATCTTTTATCCTTGATCATCCACTCAACCTTTATTTAATTATGCCAGAATAAATTCCACCTGCAGGGTTTCACATAATTAAATCTTTTTGAGCTTTCAAGGGGACATCATTAACCCGAATATTATCAGGACATGGATTCCTTCAATAAATAATATCCACCATGTATATAATTCCATCACCCAAAATATAATGATATAATTCAAAAGAATTATTTCATATATAAATCAAAGCATGTAAATAATATACACGTGTCAGTTACTATTTCTGGATTAAGAACCTAAGCATTAATAATAACATAGAATCTTAGTTCTCCTTCTTAATCAGTATTAAGGGAACAATTCTAAATTTGATCCTGTTCAATATACACAAAGTATACTAGCATTATTTATTAGTCAATATAAACTAATCTAAATAATACTACAGCCATACCAGTGGATTGTCCAACACCACTTGTGCTGTGAACATTATTATATTATATAACCGTATTTAACAATCTAATATTCTGTATCCCATTTGATACTAGATTGTTCACAATATATAATATTAGACAACATGTAAACATTCAAATGATTCTCAAATAAACTGGCCAGAAATAAATGTACATACTTTAAATAAATATTTTCAGTATACACTAACAATCTCCCACTTATACTCAAAATATTCTATGTGTACATCAGTGTTTATTTAATCCACTATTACATAAAAATCTATGTGTCCATCCATCTGACTCCTATCGCTTCCACATGCTTGTCAAAAACCTTGGTTGGCAAGCTCTTTATGAAAGGATCTGCTCGGTTGTCTTCTGATGATATGTGAGCCACAACTATATCCCCTCGCTTTACGATTCCTCGTATGAGATGATACTTACGTTCAATATGTTTAGCTGCTTTGTGGTCTCGCGGTTCCTTTGAATTTGCCACAGCACCAGTGTTATCACAATACACCGTCAAGCTCCTAGGCAAATTAGGTACCACATCTAAGTCCAAAAGGAAGTTCCTGAACCATACAGCCTCCTTGGCAGCCTCAGAGGCCGCCACGTACTCGGCCTCCATGGTGGAGTCTGCAATACATTTCTGCTTTACACTCCTCCATATAACGGCTCCACCTCCCAAAGTAAAAACATATCCCGAGGTTGATTTCCTCTTATCCCTATCTGATTGGAAATCTGAATCAGTATATACCAAAGGAAATAGATCTGAGGCCTTGTAAATTAACATATACTCCTTAGTCCTTCTCAGGTACTTGAGTATAGTTTTTACTGCACTCCAATGTTCCTGAACTAGGTTCGACCGATATCTACTAACCATGCCTACAGCAAAGCAGATGTCAGGCCTCGTACATAACATAGCATACATTAAGCTTCCACATGCTGAAGCATAAGGAACTGCTTTCATGCTCTCTATATCCTTAGATGTCGAAGGACACTGCTTCTTAGATAGAGCAACTCCATGCTTAAAAGGTAGAAAACCTTTCTTGGAGTTCTGCATGTTAAAATGAGCTAATACTTCATCAATATAGGGCTCTTGAGATAAAGCCAACATCCTTTTCTTGCGATCCCTTATAACTTTGATCCCAAGGATGTATGCCGCTTCACCTAAGTCCTTCATGTCAAATTGTTTGAACAACCATGCCTTTACTGATGATAACATCTCAACATTGTTTCCAATGAGTAAAATATCATCTACATATAGTACTAGAAAAACCACTGCATTACCTTCACTTCTCTTATACACGCACGATTCGCTTGGACTTTGATCAAATCCATATGACTGGACTGCCTGATCAAAATGAATATTCCAGTCTCTAGAAGCTTGTTTAAGTCCATAAATAGACCTCTTAAGCTTACATACCAGATGCTCTTGGCCTTCCTTAATGAATCCTTTTGGTTGCTGCATATAGATGGTTTCTTCAAGACTTCCATTAAGAAAAGCTGTCTTGACATCCATTTGCCAAATCTCATAATCGAGATGAGCTGCTATAGATAAAAGAATACGGATTGACTTAAGCATGACTACCGGTGAAAAAGTTTCCTCATAATCGATACCTTCTTTCTGAGTATACCCTTTCGCAATAAGTCTTGCTTTCCAGGCTTTCACCTTTTTATCTAATCCCCTTTTTTTCTTGTAGATCCACTTACATCCAATAGGTTTTATACCTTTGGGTGGTTCCACGAGCTCCCAGACCTGATTAGAATACATTGATTCTATCTCAGATTCCATCGTCTTTTGCCAAAGATCTGCATCTTTGTCTTGTGCTGCCTCTTCATATGTACGGGGATCATCATCATGTTCACCAGAGACCAAGTCTGAAGACTCTCCCAAAAACATGAATCTATCAGGCCGTTGAACAACCCTCCCACTACGACGAGGCACTGGTGTGGTATTAGTGACAGGTTGTACATTATGTTGTGGTTGTTCTACTTGTACTACACCTTCATGGGTATTATTTGTCCCTCCCACTAGTTCCTCTAAAACGACACTACTCATGGGTTTGTGATTCATTATATATTCCTCCTCTAAGAATCTTGCATTGGTGCTAACAATGACATCCCGATTCTTCGGACTATAAAATAAATATCCTTTCGTCCCCATGGGGTAGCCTACAAACAACCTTACTTCTGTACGAGATTCTAACTTAGTCGCGTTCTTATTCAGCACATGTGCTGGACAACCCCATATTCGAATATGTCTTAGACTCAGTTTATCCCCGGTCCACAATTATAAGGGGGTTTTAGGAACCGACTTAGAAGGTACTAAGTTCAGAAGATAAGCTGTTGTCTCTAAGGCATGTCCCCAAAACGACTTGGGTAAATCTGAATAACTCATCATCGATCTAATACTCTCTAAAAGAGTCCGGTTCCTTCTCTCTGCTACACCGTTCTGCTGGGGTGTGCCTGGTGCAGTTAACTGGGATTCTATCCCATTTTCTGATAAATATTCCCTAAATTCTCCAAGCAAGTATTCGCCACCATGATCTGATCGTAGTGACTTGATACTTTTATTAAGTCGCTTCTCCGTTTTAGCTTTGTACTCTTTGAACTTATCAAAGCACTCAGACTTACGGTGCAACAAATAAACGTACCCATATCTAGAATAATCATCAATGAAAGTGACGAAATATTCATAACCACCTCTTGCTTGGATATTCATAGGTCCACATAAATCAGAGTGAACCAATTCTAACAGTTATTTGGCTCTATTCCCTTTTGCCTTGAAAGGCCTATTAGTCATTTTACCTTCCAAGCAGGATTCACAAACTGGAAATGGCTCCACTGCCAATGAGCTTAAAGGCCCGTCTACTACCAGTCTTTGAATCCTCCTCAAGTTAATATGACCTAATCTCAAGTGCCAAAGATATGTTTGGTTCAAACTAGAAGGTTCCTTTCTTTTAGTAGAGTTAGAAGATGTGTTGTTCAATTCCCTAAAATGCAGTTGCAGTGCAGGTTGACTAGGATTAATTATATACAAATTGTCTTGCAATGTACCAGAACATATAATTTGTTTATTCATCATAATAGAAACATTATGATCCAAACAAACATTATAACCATCCAAAGCAAGTTTAGAAACCGAAATTAAATTCCTTCTAAAAGAAGGTACATAAAGACAATTGTTCAAAACCAAAATCCTATCGGAACCAAAAGATAAATGAATAACTCTTACCGCAACTATGCTACTTTCGTAGCATCTCCCATGAACACGTATATCTCACCATCTCTAAGCATTCTGGATAGTTGGAACCCCTGCATAGAATTACAAACATGATCAGTGGCTCCTGTATCTACACACCAAGTGCTCGTAGATATAGCCGCTATAAATGTTTCTGTAACTAGAGAAAGAGATATACCAGTATTGTTTGTCTTCTTAGGAAGAGGACAATCCTGTTTCCAGTGACCTGACTGTTTGCATCTGAAGCACTTTCCCTTAGGCTTTTTCACACCACCCTGAACTCCCACTGCCTTCACAGCTTTCTGTGTCTGAGCCTTTTTCTTCTTCTTAATACCTTTCGGCTTAGAGGAAGAACCTTTCTCAGCCACATTCACTTGAACACTCTGCCGAAATAATCCTTCAGCTGCCTGAAGTTCTGTCAGCAGTTCCGCGAGACTATACTGCCTCTTGTTCATGTTGTAATTCAAGCGGAACTGCTCAAAACTCTTGGACAAGCTCATAAGGATAATGTCAATCTGGGTTTCCCCGTCAAATTCAGCACCAAGGATCTCTATCTCATTCAGATGCGACATCATCTTGAGAACATGATCCCTGACAGGTGTGCCTTCATCCATCTGAGTGTTTATTAAAGCCTTCATGGCTACTTGCCTAGCAGCCCTATTCTGATCTCCAAAAAGTTCCTTGAGATTAAAGAGCATATCTGAAGCAGTGGCCATAGACTGATGCTGATGCTGCAAAACACCCGACATTGCTGCCAGAATGTAACATCGCGACATCTCATCAGCCTTAATCCACCGTTTATAATACTCTTTCTCATCTTCAGGAGCATCAGCAGCAGGCTGTTCAGGCTTGGGTTCATAAGTGCAAAACTTGTACTCCTCAGCAGTCAACACAATGTCCAAATTTCGTTTCCATTCAATATAGTTAGGTCCGGTAAGTTTGTTATCCTTAAGTATGGTGAATAGTGGATTAAAGCCCATTTTATCCTGAGAATCATGCATAAAAACATCACATAAATAAGGGTGCATTAATTATTAAGATCTAAATTATTAAAATTTAATGCACTAACATCTAAACACCATAAGCTTCTGGTACGCCACAATGTGTGACATGTATACCACCTAATTTTGTTTAAATGTTACTTCGGTTCTATTACTAAATAATATGCCACGTTGGGGTGGACTATATTATTTTTCATAGCTAAGTGTATACCATCATCAAATCTTAAATTATTCGAAATCTATGGAACTTGGTACGCCACGATGGGTGGCGTGTATACCTTCCAATATTCGTAATTTTGCCTTGAATAGAATATTTCAATTCAATATTCATCAATGGTTTGATTTCCAGGTAGTGGAGGAGTCACATCGGTCTCGCTTAAAACCCACAGCCTTACAAGTTCGATGAACCCGTTTTTGACAAAATCGCCCCAAATCAGAAATAAAGAAAATCCGTATTTATTCCTTTCAAAATTTATTAATTTAAGAAGTTTGTTCTAGTAATTTCTATAACATTCTAGACACCATAAATTACATGCCACGATGGGTGACGTATATATAATTTATATTCGTCTTTATGTTAAATTACCTACAATCAATAATGGAGACCATGGGATTTAATTTCATATTAATTCCCTCTCCCACTTAGATTTTTTTTATTAAAATTGAGAAATTTTAAAATTAAATGGGGCCCTATGTTGTTATAATTATGTCTAATCATGCATTCAAAATACACACATAATTTTAGCAACATATAACATTTAATTAAAGCAATAAATAAAATTTATGTCCATGTCATCCTAATTAAGTTAAACATGCAATTTTAAAAGAATTACACACATAATTAACGACACACATAATCAATAAATTAAAGCAATAATTAAAATTTAATGGAAAAAATTAAAATAAATTTTCCACTATTATGGCCCTTGAAAAAAAATCCAGCTCTAAAAAAAAATCTGCCCCAAGCGCGCCCCGACGCCCCCAGCAGCCCCAGCAGCCCCAGCAGCCCCAGCAACCTCAGCAGCCCGAGCAGCCCCAGCTGCCGCAGCGGCCCCAGCAGCCCCAGCTGTCGCAGCGGCCGCAGCGCGCGCGCCTGTTGCTTTTCTGTGAGTTTTGTTTTGATTTTGTTCGATCCAAACATCAACATCAGCCCCTTGTAATCGCACAGCGGAACAAAAAACTACCGGAATTGATTTCCGATCGCACATAACTATTACAAAATACCCGGAACAATTACAAAAAAAAATAGATCCAATACAAAACTAATTTTGTAAAATCTATTCTAACACGATCAACCCTCGTGTAAATTACAACCACGATTAAACCACGTGGAAACCAAAACAAAAATTAACCACGATTAAACCACGTGGGATCCAAACACATAATTAAAATATACATGGCCATAATAGTGGATTAACAACCTGCATAAAAAACAATACAAGCAAAACACTATATACACGCATATATAATTACGACATGGACATTATATCATAAAACGTAGAACTTATTACCAGGCTCTGATACCAATTGTTGGGAACCACGGACTTAGGGTGTTACTACGTTTTACGATAAAGATTACGAAAAGAGGATTACCTTGTTAATGGTTGATTCCACGCTCTTCTATTGTATTCCCAAATTCCCTTGAGCGAAGTGTAGCCTCCGTCTTCTCAAGTTATCCTCTCTTCTTGCTCCTTGGTGGCTACAATATGTTTTCACATAATCCCAAGCAAGAAGAGAATTAGAATATATATAGGCTACAATATGGACCATGGATAATTAGGTTGGGCCTTCTAATTACATCTTGAGCCTATCCCAATGTAATTAAATATTAATTCAATCCACTAAAGAATTAATATTTGCACTACCTTTCCTAATACCGTAATTTAATTAATTCGGTTCCAATATTATTTGCTTATTAAATTCCCCATGTTTAAAATATCATATGTCCATTAATTAAATAAATTACTGATAATTTATTTAATTAATATCTTTTATCCTTGATCATCCACTCAACCTTTATTTAATTATGCCAGAATAAATTCCACCTGCAAGGTTTCACATAATTAAATCTTTTTAAGCTTTCAAGGGGACATCATTAACCCGAATATTATCAGGACATGGATTCCTTCAATAAATAATATCCACCATGTATATAATTCCATCACCCAAAATATAATGATATAATTCAAAAGAATTATTTCATATATAAATCAAAGCATGTAAATAATATACACGTGTCAATTACTATTTCTGGATTAAGAACCTAAGCATTAATAATAACATAGAATCTTAGTTCTCCTTCTTAATCAGTATTAAGGGAACAATTCTAAATTTGATCCTGTTCAATATACACAAAGTATACTAGCATTATTTATTAGTCAATATAAACTAATCTAAATAATACTACAGCCATACCAGTGGATTGTCCAACACCACCTGTGCTGTGAACCTTATTATATTATATAACCGTATTTAACAATCTAATATTCTGTATCCCATTTGATACTAGATTGTTCACAATATATAATATTAGACAACATGTAAACATTCAAATGATTCTCAAATAAACTGGCCAGAAATAAATGTACATACTTCAAATAAATATTTTCAGTATACACTAACAATATCAAGGGACTAGAGGACTAATTAATGATTAAGTGTAGAGATAATGATGCCTCGTCTCCTTAGACCGATGTGTAATAATAACAGTCAGTAAAAATTTAAAGCATGAGTTAATGGGCACGAGAAATAAGTAATAATTACTGTGCACATACAGTTTTTCAAGACAAACACATTTATCACTAACCTAAATGATTATGACTGTTTTATCTCACCTAATTATATTCTGATTAAATATGACCGTTTCAGTATTTACCACAAATAAGTCAAGTATAAAATAATGCCACGCAAGCATCAGAATTTCCATCAGGATTTAATATCAGAACTTGACTATTATCAAATTTTAACAGTCATTAGAACATGGCTTCTGTACTCAAAAAGTGAATGTTTGTATTTGTGATTCTTCATACAAATACTGATTTGCTTCTTCAGAGTTTAATCATCAGAACTTCCATCAGAACTTGTCCTCAAAATTTATGCAATTGACACTTAACTGTTTGTCAAAAACAACTTAATTACCACAATAATTTTCATTATTCATATGGAGTGATAGTGTGTGCATTTAGCAAAATATCAGATAAAGATTAAAGTCTGATATACTTCAGTACATCTTAGAAATGAGGCATAACTAAGAAAAATGCTTAAAATCTGTCATTAATAATGAAGTCTACTATAGGATAAATTTGTGCATGAGTCCACCTCAACTGTTTGTGCTCATTTTATGCATCTTTTAGAATTCTTTTTCACAGTGGCTTCTCAGTGTAAGTGAGTCACAACTGTTTATCAGAATTTATGCTATTATCAGAGTATTTCTCCAGTAATCAGAGAATGTGAAAAGTCACCAAGAAAAATTTATTTGCTTTTCTAATGCATATAACTTAATACCAGCAATGCACTTGGGTCTTCCCTTCCACATATTTACTCTAGATCTCAAAGGAGTACCTGACTTTCATTTTCTTTTTCTTTTCTTTTCTTCAAATAAGTGAGGCTTATCAACATTTAGTTCATCCTTAAGATTTACTGACATCAGAATTTGACAGATAAGAAGCAAGAATCTAGTTTTTAACTTAGTAATAAGATACACAAAGTAAATTTAACTAAGCTCAAAATTAGAATTTGCTTGTGTTAATGAGTTTCCATATAAACAACTAATTCAAACATGAGATTTCTAGTATGTTAAAAACTACTAGGTCAGCATCTAGCACAGTAATTCTCATTGGATTGAATAGTCACAGAACATTCAAATCACTATCAGAGTATATAGATCCACATCAAATAACAATCAACATTTAATGAATTTCAATTTAAGCACATATTACATAAAAATAAGACAATCTGTAAACACTGATCATAAAGTCTGATGCATGAGAATAAAAACTAAGCAGATTTAGTGAAAGAACCTGAAACCATTCCAAGTTCATTTACCAGTCTTGTAAAAGTAGCTTCACATAGTGGTTTTGTGAAGATATCTGCTAGTTGTTGATCTGTTGTAACAAAATGTATTTCCACTGTACCTTCCATCACATGTTCCCTTATGAAATGGTACCTAATGCTGATGTGCTTTTTCATTGAGTGTTGAACTGGATTACCTGTCATAGCAATAACACTTTGATTATCACAGTAAATAGGTATTTTAGAAAATTCTAACCCATAATCCAGTAGTTGATTCTTCATCCAAAGAATCTGTGCACAACAATTTCCTTCAGCAATATATTCTACTTCTGCAGTTGATGTGGAAATTGATTTCTATTTCTTGCTAAACCAAGAAACCAATCTGCCTCCAAGAAATTGGCAGCTTCCACTTGTGCTTTTTCTGTCTATTTTGCATCCTGCAAAATCTGCATCTGAGTAACCTATTAGCTTAAAATCTGATTCTCTAGGATACCACAATCCTAGATCAGCTGTACCCTTGAGGTACTTGAAAATTCTTTTTACAGCTATTAGATGAGGTTCTCTTGGATCAGCTTAAAATCTTGCACAAAGACAGGTAGCATACATGATATCAGGTCTACTTGCAGTTAAATAGAGCCAATCATACCTCTTTAGTTAGTAATATTTACTGATGAACCAGTATCTTTATCTAACTTGGTTGCAGTGGCCATGAAAGTGGATGTTGTTGAATAATCTTGCATTCTAAATTTCTTAAGTAAATTTCTGGTGTACTTGGATTGACAGATAAAACTACATTCTTCATTTTGCTTGACTTGAAGTCCCAGAAGTTCTCCCATCATACTCATTTGACATCTTGACTGCATTAGCTTTGCAAACCTTTCACAGAGTTTGGCATTTGTAGAACCAAATATGATATCATCAACATATATCTGTACCAAAAGTAAGTCATTTCCATGGTTGAGGTAGAACAGTGTTTTATCAATTGTGCCTCTGTGAAATCCACTTTCTAGAAGGAATTGAGCTAAATTCTCATACCATGCTCTTGGAGCTTGCTTAAGGCCATAAAGTGCTTTGTCAAGCCTCTAGACATGATTGGGAAATTTATGATCTACAAATTCTGGAGGTTGTTCAACATATACCTCTTCTTCCAATTCTCCATTGAGAAAAGAACTTTTCAAATCCATTTGAAAGACTTTAAATTTTTTGTGAGAATCATAAGCCAAAAAGATTCTTATGGCTTCCAATCTAGCAACTGGTGCAAATGTTTCATCATAATCAATACCCTCATGTTGAGAGTAGCCTTTAGCAAACAGCCTTGCTTTGTTCCTTGTAATTATGCCATCACTGTCAGTTTTGTTTCTGAACACCCATTTTGTGCCAACAATAGATCTGTTCTTTGGTCTTGGTACTAGGGTCCAAACTTTATTTCTTTCAAATTTATTTAACTCTTCCTGCATTGCTTGCACCCAATCAACATCTTGAAGAGCTTCATACACTTTTTTTGGTTCAGTCTGAGATAGAAAGGAATGATAGAGACATTCATTTGATGTTGCAGTTCTAGTTCTGACACCTGCTTCAGGATCTCCAATTATTAAGTCAGGTGTATATGATTTGGTCCACTTACTTGCATATAGAAGTTGATTTCTAGAACTGGATCCTCCCCCATGATCCATGCTATCTCCATCAACATTTTCTGATGCTCCCCCTGTAGTTATGCTCTCTGAGACTTCAGAATTTGAGTTGGATCCTTCAGGATTCGAAGTATCAGAGTTTCTAGAATTATCAGAATTTGGCTCATCAGAACTTGATGAATCAGAAATTGAAGAGCCATTGACAGGTTCTGATGCTTCTTGTGAGTCTTGAGTTGTGGTAGGATCTTCAGCTTGCTCCCCCTGGACAGGTGCATTTTCCCTTGGAGTTGTTACCACAGTCTCAATGACATCATAATCTAACACATCAGAACTTACATGATTAGAGTTTAAGTCATCAGAATTTAAATCTTCATTTTCAAATCTCAGCTGATCATGATCATTGAAATCTTCAAGTCCAGTAATCTTCTTATCATCAAAAGATACATTGATAGATTCCATGACAACCCTTGTTCTTATATTGTAGACTCTGAAGGCTTTTGTGGAATGTGGATATCCAACAAAAATTCCTTCGTCAGCTTTTAGATCAAATTTTGACAGATGTTCAGGATGAGTCTTAAGAACAAAATACTTATATCCAAATACATGAAAGTATTTTAGATTTGGCTTTTTTTCTTTACCATCTCATATGGTGTTTTTCCATGCTTGTTTATAAGTGTAGCATACTGTGTAAAATAAGCAGTCTGCATAGCTTCAGCCCAAAAGTAGGTTGGCAGCTTTGCTTCATCAAGCATAGTTTGTGCAGCTTCAATGAGAGTCCTATTCTTTCTTTCTACAACTCCATTTTGCCGTGGAGTTCCAGGTGTAGAAAATTCCTGTTTGATTCCATGCTCTTTGCAGAACTCTTCCATAATTGAATTCTTGAACTCAATGCCATTATCACTCCTTATGATTTTAACAGAATCTTTGACCAATTTATCCAGCTGCTTGACATGATCAGTTAGAGTAGATGCAGTTTTAGTCTTCTTGTGCAAGAAATACACCCAAGTGTTTCTTGTGAACTCATCCACTATAACCATAACATATTTCTTCTTTGCAATAGACATGACATTGACTGGACCAAATAGATCAACATGCAGTAGGTGATAAGGCTCAATAATTGAGGATTCTGTTTTGCTCTTAAAAGAAAATTTTCTTTGTTTTGCCTTTTGACAAGAATCACAAAGGCCATCAGGAGCAAATACTGATTTTGGCAGTCCTCTCACAAGATCTTTCTTTACAAGCTCATTTATATTGTTGAAGTTTAAATGAGAGAGTTTCTTGTGCCAATTCCAGCTTTCTTCAATTGATGCTCTACTCAACAGACAGATTGTAGAACCATCAGTACTTGTTAAAAGTCTGGCTTCGTAAATGTTACCATGCCTGTAACCTTTCAGAACTACTTTGCCTGTAGAATTGCTTATAACTTCACAGTGTTCTTCAAAGAAATCCACATGATAACCTCTATCACAGATTTGACTCACACTTAGCAGATTGTGTTTAAGTACTAAGATAAGAGCTACTGATTCAATGATGACATTCCCCATATTTATATTGCCATATCCCAGAGTTTTTCCCATGTTACCATCTCCATAAGAAACTCCTGGGCCAGCTTTCTCCACAAAGTCTGATAGCAGGGCTTTATTTCCAGTCATATGTCCTGAACATCCATGTCCAGAACTAGGATATTTTTCCTGTTGCCCTGCAATCACAAAGACCACTAATGGTTAGTTTTAAGGACCCAAACTTTCTTGGATCCTTTGGCCATTTTAAGTTTGTTAGCATTTGCAGCGGATTTAGTTTCAGAGTTTATGCTAATATGCTGTTTATCAGAATTTATATCAGACTTTGCATCAGACTTTACACTAGAAGGAACAATAGTAACTTTCTTTAAAGAAGGTTTTATTTCATAATAATCATAGTACAAACTATGATATTCCTTACAAGTATAAATAGAATGTCATAAACTACCACAATGAAAATAAGGATTTTGTGGCTAAAACCTAACAGACTGACTCTTAACTCCTGAATTAGGAGGTAAAGAGTTTATATCTTTATTCTTCCTGCAAAAAGAAGCAAGATGGTTAGAGTTTCCACAGTTATAACATTTCTTTCTAGGAGCATTAGGAACAGGCATATAGTTATTGCTTTTATTCACCCCTTCCTTTCCATTCCTATTTTTCCTAGCTTCCTTTACCTTATTGACAATCCTAATCTCTTTCAGCTTATGCTTAAGCTGCTTTTTTTTCATTAAGCCTATGTTGACTTCAGCTGGTTTATCCTGTTTTAATTTGTCAGAAGTCGACTTATCTTTGACTTCTGTCACAGACTCTTTCATCTTTTCAGAATCAGACTTTACAGTATTTGCTACAAACTTAACATGATTTACCTTTGGCTTAGTAGTCTGTTTAACAACACTTGGCTCAATTTGATCAGTTCCTTTTTCACTTTTATCATCTCCATAACCTAAGCCCTCTTTCCAGTTTCCACTACTTAACAAATTCTGAGTTGTCCTGCCAGAGTTAGTCCAAGTTCTGATAATCTCTCTTTCCTTTTCTAAGTCAGCTTTTTGAGATTTATTCAATTTTAACACGTCATCCCTAACATATAAAGCATCATTTTTTTCTTTCTTAGTTTGATGAAGGAAAACTAACTTCTTTTCTAAATAATCATTCCTCTTTTTATAAGCATAATTTTCAGATGTTAATCTTTCACATGTTAAAGTCTGATCTCTATAATTAATAAACATGCTTTTAAGATACAGTCACAACTCAGTAATATCATCAGTATGAAAAGCATAAGTTGTTTGAGGTACCTTCAATTCAGCAGTTTCAGGGCTGCTATCAGCATTTGCCATCAAGGCATAGTTCACCTCACTTTCAGAATCTAAAGTGTCTGTCCAGCTTTTCTTCTTTGTGACAAGTGCCTTGCCTTTATCACTTATTCTTTCCTTACAGTTAGGAGATATGTGGCCTCTTTCACCACAATTGTAGCATTTGACATTTGAGTTATCTCCTCAGTCAGAATTTGCACCTTTGCCTTCAGACTTTCTGAACCCGTTCTTATCATAACTTACACCTTTCCTGGAAAACTTCTTTCCCTTTCTGAATTTCCTGTAGGCTATCTTTGTGATACCCTTCACCATAAGAGCACACAATTTCATCATCTTTTCATCAGCGTCTATTTCAGTTAAACTTTCAGTTTCTGAATCATCATCATCAGAATATGATGACTCTGAATCAGACTTTATGATGAGAGCCTTTCCCTTGCCCCTCTTTGAGGAAACAACTTTAGGAGATTCCTCCTCAGCCTTAAGAGCAACTGTCCTTGACTTTCTTTCATGCCTCTTGCTCCTTTGATCCATCTCAAGTTCATAAGTCTTGAGCATACCATAAATTTCATCAAGAGTAGTTTCAGTAAGGTCATAGTTGTCTCTTATGGTAGTAGACTTCAAATCCCAATTTTCAGGAAGAGCTAAAAGGAATTTTAGATTTGAATCTTCTAGATCATATTCCTTGTCCACCAGTGACAGATCATTCAAGAGTTTGACAAACATGTCATATAAGTCGGTTAAAGACTCATCAGTTTTTGAGTCAAAGTGCTCATACTCTTGAGTGAGTATTGTCCTCCTGTTCTTCTTGATTGTATCAGTTCCCTGACATCTTGTCTCCAAAGCTTCCCATATCTCCTTTGCAGTTTTGCAATGAATTACCATATTTGACATGACATTATCAATGGCACTATACAGCAAATGCCTTACCTTTGCATCCTTGGCAATAGATGAGATGTCTTCAACTGTGTACTCACTGTTCTCCTTTGGTATGGTCTTTGCTGGTTGATCAACAACTACAACAGAGATCTTGGTAGGCTTATGTGGTCCTTCATTAATGTTGTCAAGGTATTCTGGATCTGTAACTTCCAGAAACATAGCCATCTTCACTTTCCATATGGGATACTCAGAAGGTCTCAGTATGGGAACCCTAATAGTCTCATATCAACTGTGGGTTTGAGTCTTTTGAGTTTCTTCAGTTTTGGTGGGCTTGGTTGGAGTTTGTACTTCTTCAGACATGATTGTTTGGATCTTTACTGCATGTGTGTTAACAAATAAGCTCTGATACCACTTGTTAGGTCACACAAAACTGTAGAAGGGGGTTGAATATAGTGTTATTACAATCAAATCGATAATCTCTGAGTTGTTCTGCCAGAGTTAGTCCAAGTTCTGATAATCTCTTTTTCCTTTTCTAAGTCAGCTTTTAGAGATTCATTGAATTTTAACACTTCAGCTCTAACATACAAAGCATCATCTCGTTCTTTTTTGGTTTGATGAAGAAAAACTAACTCCTTTTCTAAATAGTCATTTCTCTCTTTAAAGGCAAGATTTTCAGATGTTAATCTTTCACATATTAAAGACTGATCTCTATAACTAATAAACATGGTTTTAAGATATAATCTCAACTCAGTAATATCATCAGTATGAATAGCATAAGTTGTTTGAGGTACCTTCAATTCATCAGTTTCAGGGCTGCTATCAGCATTTGCCATCAAGGCATAATTCACCTCATTTTCAGAATATGAAGTGTCTGTCCAGCTTTTCTTCTTTGTGACAAGTGACTTGCCTTTGTCACTTTTCCCTTCTTGCAGCCAGGATATATGTGGCCTTTATCACCACAGTTGTAGCATTTGATATTTGAGTTGTCTACTCTGTCAGACCTTCCTCCTTTGCCTTCAGACATTCTGAACCCTTTCTTATCATAACTTACACCTTTCCTGGAAAACTTCTTTCCCTTTCTGAATTTCCTGTAGGCTATCTTTGTGATACCCTTCACCATAAGAGCACACAGTTGCATCATCTCAGCATCAACATCCATTTCAGGTAAACTTTCAGTTTCTAAATCATCATCATTAGAATATGATGACTCTGAATCAGACTTTATGATGAGAGCCTTTCCCTTGCCCCTCTTTGAGGAAACCACTTTAGGAGATTCCTCCTCAGCCTTAAGAGCAACTGTCCTTGACTTTCTTCCATGCCTCTTGCTCCTTTGATCCATCTCAAGTTCATAAGTCTTGAGCATACCATAAATTTCATCAAGAGTAGTTTCAGTAAGGTCATAGTTGTCTCTTATGGTCTTTTCTCCTTTGGTATGGTCTTTGCTGGTTGATCAACAACTACAACAGAGAGCTTGGTAGGCTTATATGGTCCTTCATTAATTCTATCAAGGTATTCTGGATCTGTAGCTTCTAGAAACATAGCCATCTTCACTTTCCATATGGGATACTCAGAAGGTTTCAGTATGGGAACCCTAATAGTCTCATATCGACTGTGGGTTTGAGTGTTTTGAGTTTCTTGAGTTTTGGTGGGCTTAGTTGGGGTTTGTGCTTCTTCAGACATGATTGTTTGGATCTTTACTGTATGTGTGTTAATAGATAAGCTCTGATACCACTTGTTAAGTCACACAACATTGTAGAAGGGGGTTGAATACAGTGTTTATACAATCAAATCGATTTAATACAAGTATGTAACAAAGATCAAGTATATTGAATAAACTCTGTTACAATAAGAACGGTTGTTCTCTCTCAGTGATGAACAAATATCACTAAGAGCTGCTAGGTTACAATGTATAATCTTCTCGATAATGATAACACATATAGTGTAAACCCTAAGTCTGTATTTATATAGCACACAGTTACAAGATAACTTCTAATTGATATGGAATACAATTCTATCTCCTAAAATATATCAATCATATATCTTCTACAAGTCTTCCAGTCTTCTAACTCTTTTCAATGTACATCTTCTTTTGTTTTAGTCTCGACCTTCTCCTGTAAATCAGCTTCCTTCCTTAACTGAAAGTCTTCCCGCACTGAAGTTCTGATATGACCTTAAGTTCTGATATTAAGTTCTGACTTACAGTAAGTCTTGATTTCAGTAAGTCCTAATTTGTCCCGTTGTTAAGTTCTGAAAACTAAACACAAATCATATTAGACATGACATCTCAAATATATCTAACAAGGAGATTCCTCATTCTGGAGACTTTCACAAGATGATGGATTTTGTGAAGAGCTGTAAACTCAGTTATGCTATGCTGGAATCACCCACAATCTACTGTGAAGTTGTGGAGAAGATATAGACAACTGCCGTGTACAACTCTACTGACAGGACCATAACTTTCACTCTCAAAGGTAAACAGTTTTCCATTAATAGTGACATTGTCAAAACATACTTTAGAATTCCAAATAACACTGCTACTGTTCCACACATAGATACTGATATAGTTAACATGCTAAATTCTATGGGCTATGCACTTCCTACTTCTAAGTTAAATGAAATTAGGAGGCTAGGTCTTAGAAACGAATGGAGCTATCTGTGTGATGTGGTAACTAAATTATTTTCTGGTAAAATTAGAAATTTTGACTATGTTAACATCTCCATGCTTAACATGCTTTACATGTTAGTTACTGATAAGTACTTTAATTTCAGTGACTTGGTCTTGTTTGAGTTAGGTTATAAGTTAGGAGAACTTAATAAGAGATGTAAAAGTGTCTATTATGCTAGATTCTTTATGATGCTTGCTTACCATCTTATTGAGAATATTGTTGGGTTCAAGAAATGAGAGTCATTGTTGATCTCAACAGGGCAAGTCACCACAAAGAGGTGCCCCTCCTTTACTTTCCAATCATGGAGGGACCTCAGGTAAGTGAGGTAAGCACCACTGTCTCCACTCTTCCAACCTCACACATTTCTTTGCCTTCAAGTGAAGCAATGGCATCTGTGTCAATGACCCAACAGATGCCTACCCAAGATACCAAAACAACAATTTCTAAATCCAAAGCTAAGAAAGCCCCCCTCTGGTTTCTCTTAAAAGAAATCAGTTGGAAAATCTACTAAATATAAAGAGGGGAGTATGAAGGTGAGTGAGCAAGGTGAGGGACAGGGTGAAAATCAAGAAAACCCTAAGGATAAGGCTGGTGAGTTTAGTGTACCCAAGCCTAGCCACACCACAGTTTCCCAACAAACTGTGGTTGTTAATAAGGATATAAGCTCAATTCTAGTTTCATCCTCCCAAAAGGATATTACTATTGAAACAAGCTCCCAACCAGGAGCACATGCCAAGAGGGTTAGGGACACAAGTTCACCATAGACTTATGCTAGAAAGAAAAGATCAAAAACCCTTGGGAATGCATAGGGAACACACACAGTGCAAACTGGTGCTAAAGACCCAGTCACTGCACCATCTCAAAGTCAGATTGATGTGGCCCCAATAAATGTGGAGTCATAGCCAAAGTCATTAATAATTGAAGCACCTGAAACACCAAATTCACCCACACACTCACTGGATGTTGACATTATCAATACATCACTTCCAAATTCTCCATCTTTAACTCTATTGGAGAAGCCAAAAATTCAAGCAAGTGAGCATCATCTTTTAGATTATTTGTTGGCTCACTTGCCAATTCTTTCTGAGTCTGTTGAGACATCTGTGCCTAAATTTTCATCAATCTGCACAGAGTCTACAATAGTCTCCACTCCAAACTCATTCATTTTTCTATCCCGGTGGATATTCTTTATCCGTCGAGTAGTGATTGTATCCCGACGGATGTGCCTAACAGGAGTCTTCCGTCGGCTAGACAAACTATTATCCCGACGGATATTCATCATCCGTCGGGAGTCTCTGCATAACTTCAAATTTCTTCAATTATCACAAGTGCAGAGGACTTAGTAGTAGTACAATCACTCTTAGGACTGAGGGAAGGGAGTGAACTGAGTGAGAGGCTCGGTTGCTCCCAGGAAAAAGGAGAGAAAATGAGTGAACCTATGCAGTTCATTTCTTCAGGACTGGCAAAAGTGAGTGAGGGCAGTCCCACCTTAGATGGTGAAGGTGAGGGTGTGAGGGTGGGAAGCCAAGGGGAGCCCTTGATGCAAAAATAGAGAGAACATGAGAGAAATGCAGGTACTGGAGAGATAAAGATGGATACCATTGCTAGTGAGTCAATGAATGCCAGAGATGCAGAAAGGAAAAGACTATTTAAGCAAGAATATCAAGCTGTCATAGATTCTATTTCCCTAGATGCTGAGACATTTACTCATCCTGTTATAGCTTATCAAACTCTAGCTGTACAAGGTAATGAGGAGGCTGAAAAGATGCTCAACTTAGTGCACACTACTCAATCTCTACAAAGAGCAAATGATTCAATCACTGCTATGCCTTCAACTACTGCAGTGATTTTGAGCTGGCTGAAGACTCATTTGGGGATGCTGGTGGGGATGATGAGGAAAATAGCATGAGAATAGGAGGAGATGCAGATATTTCTGCCTGGATGCTAACTAAAGAATGTCCGTACTCACATCTCCAATCAACACTATTAAAGCTCATTCATGACACCCAAACAGCCTTTTAAGCATCTACAAATGCCAACACAAAGAGACTACTTTCAGCACATCTTGAAGCCCTTCAACTGCACAAGATTCAAGCTCTCCAACATAGTCAAAGTGTGCATGAAATTAAGCAAGAAGTTTCTGAAGTAAAACAGGATTTCATAGCAAGGTTGGATGCTAGACTTCTTGGAACCACCATGACTGAGATAGCTCAGAAACTGAGGAAGGAAGCTGATCTCAATAGAAAGGTTGAGGCCATGGACTCTACATTATCTGATGTGGAGAAGTCAATGGCCAAGTTACTTGCTAATCAAGAAACTCAGACTGCTCTGCTCCAACAATTGGTGCCTGCTCAACTCCCTTTCACTCTCCAACTTGATGTTAACAAAAAGGTGGAGAAAGGCTCATCAAGTGAGGGGGAGAAACAGCTCAACATTCAAGTCGGCAAAGTAATTATACCAACAATTGCTTTCACTAAGCCACTAGCCTTGGACATCATTGACATCATCAATGTGGCAGTTACAAAACTGAAATCAAATGATAAACTGCTAAAGATTGAAGTAGCAGCAGCTGAGAAGGAATTAAAAGAAAAATGGAGGAAAATAGATGCAGAAATTCAACAGAAATTTGGACCAATTCAGAAACCAGACAAATTCTTTAATCATCACTCTCAAGTCAAGCAAATTTCTGTGAATGAAATGAGTTTAAATTATCTGGAAAAGGGTCAAACATCCTGCATAAAGTTTCCAAAGGCAAATCTGGTCCTGAAGCCTAAAAGAAACTACTCAAGGTTTTCAGACAAAAATCCTATGGATATTGTGTATGAGACACCTAGGCCAGATAAGAAGAAGCTGTTGGCTAGGTCAATTGCATTTTTCAAAGATCCTACTGATTCATCACTTAAAAGAAGAATTGCCAAAATCTACAGAAATGGTAAGGAAATTTGTGTGGTGGATGAACACCCTCTTTTTGTAGAAGCTAAGAAAGAAGAGAAGGAAAGAATCAGGCAAGAAAAGAAGTAGGCTGCCTTAGATGCTAAGAAGCTTAAACAAAAGAAGGAGCAAGCTGCTATCTTGGCCAAACTTTAAGCTGTGAAGACTACAACAGAGATTTCTGCACAACCATCTATGATTGCTGAACCTCAAGATCAGAAAATGCAACAGGAACCCCAACAGATAAAGAAACCAAGGTACAAGCAAAGAATAAAGAGAAAATTGGACTTCAGTGATGAGGAAATGGAAGATTACATTCACAAAAAGTCAACAACTTCAACTCAGACATCAAAACCCTCAATGGTATTTGAAGAATTCAAAGTGGTGGATCCAACTAGGAATATTCATGGTGAGCCTATAATTCCAAAGGATGAGCCAGTGGACTGGGATAGCTTGCCAATTCCTGAACTAAACTTTCCTATCTTCAACAAGCCAAAGAGAACAAAGACTAGATCAATCAAGAAAGTGAAGCCTGTGTCTCTCAGATCCAAGACCCTAACCAAATATCAACCCACAGTCAACAAGTAAGATCTCTTATACATCTATGACATCAAGGAGTTCTCTGAAATAAACCTCTACTTGGAAGAATTGGAAGAAATAAGAGGGATTGATGCTTACAGACATCTTCCTGAAAGGCTAGTGTTCAAGTACAAGGGAAGGAAAGAGATCACATGGCCACTTCACAGGATTCTTCAAGAAAGCCAATTTGTACTGATAAAGGTATATTTATCCTTCAAAAAGAACTTTGGATTTAATGTGACTGCAAGGAGAATAGTCCTAAAGAAAATAGAGGAGCTAAGGAGCAATATAGCCAAATATGCACTTCCAAAAACACTGTCTATTCCCTTCACAAGAAAGAGAGTGCATTTGAGGCCTTATTGGCTGATGGAATTCATGGATGATAAGGGAGTTAGAAGATTCTTCAGACTGGATGATCAACTGAGTATCTCTAGCAATTAGACTCTTTTGGAAATGTAAGAAATGTTGGATTTATCTTAAGCTGATGAACTTGAATTCCATAGACAACTCCAAAATCAGATAGAAGAAAACAACAGGAGGCTTGGGAAGAAATCCAGACAATCAAGGAAAGATTTATCTGCTCAGAGTAGAGGAGCACCTTGAAAATTGATTGTGAGAATTCTTTGTATACTTCGCTTTGTTCAATTTTCAGTAAATATTGCTACACTTGTCAGTTTTATCTACTACTTTTCAATCTGTATCATTAGGGTATTTTGTTATCATCAAGTTTCTCCTAATTTATGGCTACAATTCCAGTTAGGGCTGAGCATAAATTAGCCAAACCGACCAAAGCCGCCCAATCCAAACCGACCAAACCGAATTTTACGGTTCACTAACGGTTTGGTTCGGTTTCAGATTGACATTTTAAAAACCGAATTTTTCGGTTTGGTTTCGGTTTTTACCTCCAAACCGACCGAAATAACCGAGCCAAACTGCATATTTAGAATGAAATATTAATATACATATATTAGTAATGTGCAATTAATAATAAATTTATAATTTATAACATATGTGTAAACTAAAACATATAAAGTACTAATCTTAATATTTTATTCTAAGATATTAATATCTATGTATGTGTTATATTTTCATTATTTTTATTTTTATTCAATAAAATTATGAGAGTTGGTCGCATCTTTCTCGTCTTCTTACCTTATTTAATTTCTCAAAAACATAATTTTTATATATTCTCTTTGAATATGAGTATAATAAAAAATATAATTCTATAATATGATACAAACTTTCGATTCTTATTTAGAAGTTCAAGTTTAATTTAACTTTTAACTTTATTTTATAGATAAAATGGTTAAAATCGAAACCAAACCGAACCAAACCGTTTTAAACTGATTGGTTTGGTTTGGTTTTTTCACATAACGGTTTAGTTTTGGATTGGACTTTAGGGAAACCGCTAACTTCGGTTTGGTTCGGTTTGGACCCTCTAAACCGCTCAAACCGACCGATACTCACCCCTAATTCCAGTAGACATAAATTGAGGGAGATTGTTAGGAATATGTTGTGAACTTGATGATAAATTAAATAAAACACCTTAGTAGATTTAACTTAGTGAATTTTGTAGCACTCGACAGATGATCAAATATAGTCCCGACGGATGATTTATTATAGTCCCGACGGATGACAATTTGAGATCCACTGGGTGAGTAGCTTATGTAACAAATAAGTATTGTAGCATATTTCTGCAAACAACTTTGCGTAGATTCTGTAGGAGTATATGAGTCATGTTGACTACTAGTGAATATGCAGAATAGGTTGATTAATTGTAAATATGAGATGTCTTGTAATTCTGTATAAGTGAAGTGGAGTCAAGTGACAAACAGCTACCCGACGGATGATCAACAAAGCTACCCGACGGATGATCAATAAAGCTTCCGACGGATGACAAACATGTACCCGACGGATGATCAAATTCAAATATCTGTTGACAGTGACAACACAGTCACATGCGTTGGGTGTTTGCAAAAGGAATGTGGCAGCTTGTTAAGCAAGAATTTGAGAACAAAGAGGCATTACCATTTCCATGCAATTGTGAAGATATTCAAAGATGCTGGAATAGAGTAGTGAAGTAGCATGGAGTTAGACTAGATATGTTTTGTTTTATTATCTTGTCTCATTGTCATGTAAACTTGGTGATATATAAACCAAGTGTAGCTAGTAGAACATTCAACTAAGCAAACATAATTTAAAGAGAGATAGAAAAAGCTGTACTTGTCAAGAATTTCTCTGTAGTTTGTTTGTTCTACTTGTAAAGCAGCTGTGAGCCATTTTAAGCTACACAGAGTTCTCAAACTGATATATATATATATATATATATATATATATATCTGGTGGATACATTCAAATCCACCAGAAAGTTTTAAAAGCTTGTGTTTTTATTACTTTGTGTTTTGATTTATATAATTCTTTCATTCCGTACTCTGCAAATCAAACACTTATATATATTCAGTTAGAACAGTTTTTATAATCTGAAAAAGTAGCCAGAATTATATTCGACCCCCCTTCTGTAATTCTTGTTGTATTGTTAGGGAATAACAATTGGTATCAGAGGAAGCTCTTGAAGTACAAAGAGTATAAAGATCACAACAAATAGCAAGATGAACAAAAAGGATGCTGGAGTCAAAATTCCATTTCTGGACAAAGACAATTATCAGCACTGGAAGGTGAAGATGCACCTCCATCTTCTTTCTCAAGATGAGGCCTATGTAGATTGCATAGAGATAGGTCCTCATGTACTATTGAGAGCTGCAACTGGCAAAGAACCATCTGTTCCAAAACCTAGGCATGAATGGTCAGATCTTGATATTGAGCAAGTCAGTAAAGATAAGAAGGCCATGAACATATTATTCAATGGAGTTGATGGTGATATGTTTGATAATATCATTAACTGTAAAACAACCAAAGAGGTTTGGGACACAATCCATATTATTTGTGATGGTACTGAGCAAGTAAGGGAGAACAAGATGCAGCTACTGATTCAGCAATATAAGCATTTCCACTGTGAAGAAAGTGAGTCTCTCACTGATATTTTTAGTAGATTTCAAAAGCTACTAAATGCTCTGAAGTTGCATGGAAGAGTCTATCAAACAAAAGACTCTAACCTCAAGTTCCTTAGATCTCTTTCAAAAGAGTGGAAGCCAATGACAGTTTCATTGAGAAATTCTCAGGATTACAAGAAGTTCACCTTGGAGAAACTGTATGGCATCCTAAAAACTTATGAGCTTGAAATTGAGCAAGATGAGAGGATGGAGAAAGGAAGGAAGAAAGGAGGGTCCATAGCACTGGTTTCTGAGTTAGAGAAAGAGAAAGAGATGAAGGTAGAAGCTGTTGAGTCTACATCAAAGGTCTGTGAAAGCAAGGGTAAAAGGCTGGTAGCTGAAAATGAAGATCACTTGAGCCAAGATGACATGGATGATATTGATGAACATCTAGCATTCCTATCCAGAAGATTTTCAAAGCTCAAATTCAAAAAGAATTTTGGAGCAGCCAAGCCAAGTAGAAACATGGTGGATAAATCCAAATTCAAATGTTTCAAATGTGGCTTGGCAGGGCATTTTACAAGTGACTGTAGAAAGTCTGATTCTAGCAAGAAGAAGTTTGAGCCTGTTGATTATAAACAGAAATACTTTGAGTTGCTCACACAGGAGAATGACTGGGCTGCAGATGGTTTGGATGAAGATAAAGAAACAAACTATGTCAATCTATCCCTATTGGCCAAATTTGATGAAACAGAAACAAGTTCTTCAAGCAATCAGGTAATCGCCACTAACCTAGACACTTATCTAAAGCTGAGTGTAATGATACAATAAATGACATGTCCACATAATTATATCACTTGCGTGTTACACTTAAGTCCCTCACTAAGGAAAATGCTAAAATTAAAGAAAATAATTTTTTTTAAGTGAGAGGAATAATGTGCTAGAGTCTCAGTTTATTGAATATGAAAAATTGAGAATTGAGTGTAAGATTGCTAAGGATGAATTAACTGAATCCTTGAAGAAAGAAGAAATTTTAAAGACGCAGCTTGAATGAGAACAAGAAGTGATTAAAGCATGGAAATCATCCAGAGATGTCCATGCTCAAATCACCGAAGTTCAAGGTATTGAGTCCTTTTGTGATGCAGCCTGGAAGAAGAGTAAAGAGAAGCTTGAGTCCAATTTGGTTGAAGGATTACTGACAGATGTGGACTCGACGGATGATGAAAATCATCTGTTGGATAATGAAAAGGATTATCTATCGAGTGACAAAGAGCCACATCCGTCGGCTGTGAGTAAACCTGTGAGCAAAGCTAAGCTAGCCAAGTTAAATGAGAAATATGGCCCAGTTTCTAAGAACTTTATTCCAGGAGAATCAAGTCAAGTCAGGAAGGAAAAGAAAGTTAATGTTGGTCATCTGTCCATCAAGCAATTGAATGACAGATTAGAAAAGATTGAGGTTAAAACAGAGGCTAAAAAGAAAAACAATAGAAATGGGAAAGTAGGAATTAACAAATATAACAACTATATATCTGATAAATATGCACCAAGAAAAATCTGTGTTAAGTGTGGTGGTGTTAATCATTTGTCTGTTAATTGCAAACTTGCCATGCCTACTCCTATGTCTGCACCCTCTTCTTTTCCCAACATGAATGCCATGCCTACCATGCCTATGAATGCTATGTCTGCTCAGAATATGAATGCACAATTCGCTAATATGCCATTTGCACCTAATCCTTATTATGCTGCATTTAGTATGCCTCAAATGCCATTTAGCATGCCTTACTGGAATAACATGTTTACAAATAACATGCCTTTTCCTGTTAATCAAAATATGCATGACAGTTCTATTTTAATGACTGGTTTCAAAGGTCTAACTCAAATGACTAAGGATGAATCAGAAATCCCCAAGTCAAATGAGATCAAACCTAAGAAATCAAAGAAGAAAGCTAACAAGGCAGGACCCAAGGAAACTTGGGTACCAAAATTAACTTGATTTGATTTTGATGTGTGCAGGGAAACATAAAGAATCTTTGGTATCTGGATAGTGGTTGCTCAAGGCACATGACTGGAGATTCTACCCTGCTCACTGAATTCAAGGAGAGAGCTGGCCCAAGTATTACTTTTAGAGATAACAATTAAGGTTATACTGTGGGATATGGCTTGATTTCAAAAGACAATGTCATCATTGAAGAGGTTGCTTTAGTGGATGGTCTCAAGCATAATTTGTTGAGTATCAACCAGCTTTGTGATAAGGGTAACTCAGTAACCTTCAATTCAGAAGCCTGTGTTGTGACAAACAAAAGGAGCAACAAAGTGGTTCTCACTGGGGTGAGAAAAGGGAATGTGTACTTAGCTGACTTCAACTCATCAAATGCAGAATCTGTCACTTGTCTTCTCAGTAAAGCAAGTCAAGATGAAAGTTGGCTATGGCACAAGAAGCTGCCCCATCTAAACTTCAAGACCATGAATGAACATGTCAAGAAAGAACTGGTTAGAGGTATTCCTCAAGTGGAGTTTACTAAGGATGGATTGTGTGATTCCTGCTAGAAAGGAAAGCAGATCAAAGCATTATTCAAAAAGAAGCTTGATTCAACAATTGAAGAACCTTTGCAATTGTTACACATGGATTTGTTTGGACCAGTCAATGTGTTGTCCATCTCAAGGAAAATATATTGCCTAGTAATTGTGGATGATTTCTCAAAGTTCACTTGGACATATTTCCTAAAGTCTAAAGATAAGGCTAGTGAAATCATCATCAATCACATAAGGCAAGTCAACAATCATCCCGATTTTAAAGTAAGAAGAATCAGGAGTGAGAATGGTATTGAGTTCAAGAATTCTGTGATGAGATCATTTTATGAAGAGAATGGGATTATGCATGAGTTCTCTGCAGCAAGAACTCCACAACAAAATGGAGTAGTATAAAGAAAGAACATATCTCTTATTGAAGCTACAAGGACAATGCTTGAAGAATCAAAGTTACCAACATATTTTTGGGCTGAAGCTGTGAATACTGCCTGCTACACTCAGAATATTTCTTTGGTTAATCAAGCAAAGTGCATGACACCATACCAATTGTTCAAGAATAGGAAGCCAACTCTAAATTTTCTTCATGTCTTTGGCTGCAAATGTTATATCTTAAGGAATCAAACTGATCAACATGGGAAGTTTGATGCTAAAGCAGATGAAGGAATTTTTGTTGGATATGCTGTGGGAAAGGCATATAGATTCTACAATCTAAGAACCAACATTGTTATGGAATCAGTACATGTTGTGTTTGATGATAAAAAGATTGAAGGACTGCAAGATGGAGATTTCCATGAGAGCCTCAAGTTTGATAATGTGGAGATAGTTAGTGATGACAGTGATGATGAAAGTGATCAAGAAACAGTGAATAAGGATAATGCAGACTAATCTACAACTAATGAAGCACATAATTCAACATCTGTCGAGTTACAAAATGCTTAATCTGTCAAGAGACAATCTGCCTTATCCGTCGGGAGACAATTAGCTTCATCCATCGAGACACAAAGTGCATCATCCGTTAGGACATTAAGAGAAGCTGAAAGTCAGAATAGATCACCTACAAAAAGTTCTCCTTTCTCAAATCAAAGATTCATAAGCTCAGTGGGAGTTTCTCATAATCTAAACTCAGTCACACATCAAGACAACAATGAGGCCTCTTCATCTAGAGTTAATCTACCTCAACAAAAAAAATGGACTAAAGATCACCCTTTTGAGCTCATCATTGGTGATGCATCTTCTAGAGTTCAAACAAGGAGAGAAACTCAAGAAGAATGTCTATATAGCAGCTTCCTATCTAAGGAAGAACCAAAGAAGGTAGAAGAAGATTTGTTGGATCCTGATTGGATCTTAGTTATGTAGGAGGAGCTAAACCAATTTGAAAGGAACAAGGTATGGAAGCTGGTACCTAAACCTAAGGGAAAGAATCCTATTGACACCAAGTGGGTATTCAGAGACAAGATGGATGAAAATAGCATAGTGGTTAGGAACAAATCTAGACTGGTTGCTAAGGGCTATTATCAACAAGAAGGAATAGGTTTTGATGAAACTTTTGCTCCTGTTACAAGACTTGAAGCCATCAGAATCTTCTTAGCCTATGCAGCTCATGCCAATTTCAAGGTCTATCAAATGGATGTCAAAAGTGCCTTTCTGAATGGAGATTTGGAGGAGGAAGTCTATGTTAGTCAGGCTCCTGGTTTTGAAGATCCAAAATTTCTAGAATATGTCTACTATCTTTTGAAGGCACTTTATGGACTGAAGCAAGCACCTAGAGCCTGGTATGACACTTTATCAAAGTTTCTTTTGGAAAATCACATCACAAGAGGTACTGTTGATAAAACTTTAATCTTTAGCAATATTAATGGCTCTAGTATACTTGTTCATATCTATGTAGATGATATTATATTTGGATCTATAGATGAAAAACTTTGTAAAATTTTTGCCAAATTGATGCAAAGTAAGTATGAAATGAGCATGATGGGAGAACTAACTTACTTTCTTGGTTTACAAGTTAAGCAAGTTAGTGATGGAATATTCATTAGCCAAACTAAATATATTCATGATCTTTTAAAGAAGTTTGATCTAATGAATTGCACATCTGCAAAAACTCCCATGGCCACTGCAACTAAGCTTGAGTTAAACACTATTAAAAAGTCTGTGGATATTTCAAGCTATAGGGGCATGGTTGGCTCACTTTTGTACTTAACAGCTAGTAGGCCAGATATAATGTTTTCTACTTGTCTTTGTGCTAGATTTCAGTCTGATCCTAGAGAATCTTACTTAGTAGTTATTAAGAGAATTTTCAGATATCTCAAGGGAACACCAAAACTTGGCATTTGGTACCCTAGAGATTTCTGGTTTTGATCTAACTGGTTATTCAGATGCAGATTATGCAGGTTGTAAAATAGACAGAAAAAGTAAAACAGGAACCTGTCAATTTCTAGGGAACAAGCTTGTGTCCTAGTTCAGTAAAAAGCAAAATTCAGTTTCTACTTCCACAGTTAAAGCTGAATATATTGTTGTTGGTAGTTGCTGTGCACAGATTTTGTGGATGAAAAATCAATTGTTGGATTATGGTCTACAAGTGGATAGAATTCCCATTTTCTGTGATAACACAAGTACAATTGCCATCACTGAAAATCCAGTACAACATTCAAGAACAAAACACATAGATATCAAGTACCACTTCATTAGGGAACATGTGATGAATGGTACTGTGGAACTTCATTTTCTTCCAAGTGAGAAGAAACTTGCAGATATCTTTACCAAGACACTTGATGAATCCACCTTTTCAAGGTTGGTAAGTGAGTTGGGTATGCTTAAATATTCTTGAATTATTTCAGATATTTTTGCAAGTTATAATGCAGCCAGAAACTTAATTGATTTTTCTGCTTTGGATGAAATTTTGGCTAAGTCAAAATTTACATCCCGACGGATGCTCATTATCCATCGAGTTAGATCATCCCTCAGAATATTATTTGTTAATAAAAATCAATTACTTTTCTGGATTATTTCATAACCCGATGGATAATTGATTTATCCTCATCCGTCGAATTGTCTCAATCTTAGCCGTTAAAACTCTGAACGTTATCCATCGAGTATACTTACAATTTGTAAGTATAAAACGACGGATTAATGACATAATTTTTACAGTTTATTTATTTTTAAACGGCTATTTTGGGTTATTTTGATTGGTTACTTTACTTTACATTATTATTTTTGACAGTTTATTTCTGAGATAGTATAAAAGCAGAATTCATTTTTATTCTACTCTTTTATCATTCTCAAATCAATTGCTCTAACTTCCTTTCTTCTTCAAAGCAAATATTCTCTCTGCAAAATTCTTATTCTCTAACAATGACACCAGTAGTCAAAACCATGTCTCAATCTGGATATATCTATGAAAAGGACAACTTTGCAGCACTTGTGAATAAGGAGTATTAGGTCACACAACACTGTAGAAGGGGGTTGAATACAGCGTTTATACAATCAAATCGATTTTACACAAGTATGTAACAAAGATCAAGTATATTGAATAAACTCTGTTACAATAAGAACGGTTGTTCTCTCTCAGTGATGAACAAATATCACTAAGAGTTGCTAGGTTATAATGTATAATCTTCTCGATAATGATAACACATATAGTGTAAACCCTAAGTCTGTTTTTAAATAGCACACAATTACAAGATAACTTCTAATTGATAAGGAATACAATTCTATCTCCTAAAATATATCAGTTAAATATCTTCTACAAGTCTTCCAGTCTTCTAACTCTTTTCAATGCACATCTTCTTTTGTTTTAGTCTCGATCTTCTCCTGTAAATCAACTTCCTTCCTTAACTGAAAGTCTTCCCGCACTTAAGTTCTGATATGACCTTAAGTTCTGACTTCCAGTAAGTCCTGATTTCAGTAAGTCCTGATTTATCCTGTTGTTAAGTTCTGAAAATTAAACATCAATCATATTAGACATGACATCTCAAATATAGCGAACAATCTCCCCCAACCTGTAAATTATGCAAAATATACAAGTTAATAGATTTGATGATGTCAAAAACATTTAAGTACAAATGCAATAAGAGCTTAACTAGATAACTAACTACAACTTACAGTCCTTGTAGCTTTTATCAATCTCACTAAGTCAATCTGAATCCAAAATGATTCTTGACAAAACTTGACATCAGCTTTTCTTCTTTACTCCTCAGGACTTGAGACATTGTAGTCTTGACTTGCTTCATCTCTTTATTTTGACTCCCAATCTGATAGATTACAGTCCTTAAAGCAGAGATATGGCTTCTTTCTAAACCATCACCCAGTCTTATTACCTTTGGATGAGAAGAATCTCCATTGTGGCACAGACTTTTCTCATTCAGTAACACTTCAAGCTTAGCAGAATCCTTCCTCATAGGAGTTTCACTTCCATCATCTTCAACAATATTAGAACTGAATTCTGTAACTCTTGAACCAGAAATTCTAGCTTTATCTCTTATGGTCTTCAATATGAAATTTGACCATCTCCTGGTAATATCAGACTTTACCTCTAAAAGGTAATGAAAGAATTGAAGTTCTTTCAGTGATTTGTTTAGCACATCTGATTCTGACATTTGATATTTCCTTCCATCTTCAAGAAAAAGAATCAGATTTTCCTTGACATTGTGCTTGTCATGAACATCCAGTACCACTTAAACAGAGAGAACCTTATCAAGGTGTTTCTGTGTAACATCTTCAAGAGGTCTGTCAGTCAACATAAATGGATCTCTTGTAAGCACTTCAACTCCTGTTTTGATCTTAGCTTCATCAGAACCTAGTCCAACTCTATCCCTTGCTTCTCTGGCTTTAAATCCAACAGTCATGAAATCAGATAACAATTGGCTTTTCTTTAGATCTGATGGTTTGACATTTTTCCACAGAAGTTCTTTTTATCAGCTACTTCCATCTTGTCTATATCAACTTGAGCACTGTCAAAGGTTGATATCTTGATGACTTTATCAGAACTTGCTGTTTCTGTTGTAGCTTGAAATTCTTCACTCTGAACAACTTGAGCCTTTTCAGAGGTTGTCTTGGATTCTTCAGAAATCTTCCTTCTTTTCAGAGTTTGAACATCTTCATCTTCAGCCAGAATATCATCAATAACTTGAACCATTTTACACACTGGTTTCATCAGGATTTGAGGAATTTTTATCTCCCGTGGCTTGGTTGGTTCATCAACTTTTCCCTTTCCTTTGTCTTTGGGATCAATCTCAATCTATGATCTTATTTTGGGCTTTGATGCCTCAGTATCTGATTTCTCCTTGATCACAATGCCTTTTTCCTTAGGCCTTGGAGGTTTCTTTGCAACAGAAGCTTTTAGCTTTAGATTTGTCTTTTCAGCTTTAAATCTAGCTTCTTCCTCCTTGAGATTTTCTAAATCCATTCCAGGATTATGTTTCAGAAATAATCTTCTAGCAATTTCCTCATCAAGTGTCTGAATCTTGGGATCTTTGTAGTAAACTGTAGTCTGCTTCCCCTTGAGCTTTAGAGTTTGCATAAACTTTTGAGAGTCTTGACTTCCACCTTGTATCAGAACATCAGGCTTTGTCATCAGACTTTGCTCATCAGAACTTGATATTAGATTTTGATTATAAGTACTTGCTATAAGATTTTGAGTTTGAGCAGCTTCAAAACTTGTCTTCTTTTGAATAGAAGATTTGCTTGCATCAGTACTTAGTTTCCTAGAATAAACCTTGCTGCTCTGCCCTTTACCTTGAACTTGACCTCTACCCTAGCTAGGGTTTCCCTGGTCATCAGCTTCATCATCTTTCTTCTTCAGTGTTTGATCATTTGAGCATTTGGACTTAACTATCTTCTCCCCCTTTTTGGCATCATCAGGTAGTAGGAGAGAGAGAAGAAGTTCAACTGAAGATTCGATTTCATCCAATTGAGCTTTCTGAGAGGCTTGATTTTGTAGGACCTCAGTAATTTGGGCCTCTTGCTTCTCTTGTTTCTTCTCAATGGCTTCAACCTTTTCAGAAATAGGTCTGATAAACCTCTTTTTATCAAGCTTGGTCTCCATATCCAGCTTTTCAGCTTTTTCTAAAAGTTTATCAATATTTTCTTGAGTAACAGAATATAGACCTTGAAGATGTTTGGTAGAAAGAGCTGTGACTTTGAGTTGTGTCTTGAAATTAGAATTTGAAAGCTACTCATTAGCTTTACCAATATGGTCTGTCAGTACTTTGGAACTTGGAATGAAATCAGTTTCATTCCACTTCTTGGTCCACTCCACACCTCTATGAGTATCTTCCCAAGGAATAGGAGCAGCTTGCTCAACAAACTTCTCAATTAGAGCCTCCTTTCCTAGAGTGGGAGCTGGAGTGTCAACGGAAACACTGTCTTCAGAACTTGAAGTAGACTCATTATGTTTTGACAACACCAGAGTGTGTGATGCAACTGGAGATTCTGGAACAACTTCATCTAAATTTTGAGCATCGGAATTTATCTCCAGAATAGGTGTTGTTGGTGTCTCAGCATTTAAGATTGGAGAATGAGTTAGAGATGTCTGAGCTGCTGTAGGAGCTTCCAGATAAAGAACAGATGGTATATTCAGATTGTGAATATCTATTTCAGAAATCCTGTCTTGTTCTTCAACATTATCTGTTGTTTTTATTGGAGAGATATGAGGGGTGAGCATAGTGTCTTGAGCTTGAGTAGGGTATGGTAGAGCTTCAATGACAACAGGTTCTGATGAGATCAAAGATTCCTGATCCCCTTCCTCAGCTTCAGTAGTATCCTCAGATGGAGGTTTAGCCATGTGCCTCTTAGCTCTCATTTTCTTCAATCTTCTTGCTAGTGAAGGAGTTGCTTTATCATCAGAACTTACAGTTCTCTTCCTCTTCAAAGTATCAGAACTTTGAGCTTCAGCATTTATCTGATGGGTTGACCCTTCAGCTTCTGTTTCTTTCTGAAAAACCACAGTTTCAGCTTTAACAGTCACAGATTCAGATGCATGAACCTGTACATGTTCTTCTTCACTCTGATTCATCCCTGAGAATCATCTTTCTTCTCTTTTGTGGAGGTTGAGGAACAGACTTTACCCTCTTAGGCTTGGAAGATGAAGGTTTGATGGTATATGCTGATGGTTGTTGTTGTGAGGATTGAGCTGATGGTTGGAAGTAAGTTTTGATGGTAGGTTGAGTTGGTTGAGGTTGAGAGGTTGTTGGTTGTGTAGTTGTTGGAGGTGCTGATGGAGGTTGGGTTGGTTGGACATCAGGATATATGGTAGAATATGTGGCTGGATCAGAATTTACCAAAAACTGTTTGACAGAAGTAGGAATTTGGAGGGGTCTCAAAATAGTTTTCTTACTATCAGTAGATAATAAGTCAGTAAAGGCTCTCTTAGCAAGCTTAAATGGTTCAATTAACTCACTTGCTAGTTGGGGTGCATCAGAGCAACAAAAACTATAAATAAGCTGACAGAATCTAGCAAAGTAAACTGTATTTCTATCTTCTATCATCCTATCCCCAATAAAGCCTAAAATAGCACTTGCATAATCAAAATGAGTTTGATGAATGAGAGCATACCCGATTTATTGACTGATAATTAGGATTGCATCAAAATTAGAACATTTGTTTGCAAAGGTTCTGGTGATGCAGTCAAAGAAGAAACTCTATTCCTACCTTATGTTGGGTCTCTTCAACTGTCCCAGCTTTGCCAAAGTTTTCTCATAGCCCAGATTGGCCATGAGCTGTTGAAGAGGCGGCTCCTCAACTGTTAAATATATGCAATTTTATGATAGATGGAGTGCTTGTCGAACTATGGCCAAAGTCACCACATGGGCATCCTCCCCTGTTGAAAAGATGATACTTGGGGACCCATGATTACCACCATCATCATACATACCACTTCTCCAAAACTCCAGCACTTGAGTTCCAGAGATGGCTTCTGGTTGGGTCAAAGCATACCCAATCTCAGAGTTAACAAGGAAGTCCTGAATGAAGTGTAGTTCTGATGGAGCTTCACCCTTGCTAAGAATAGCCAAGTAGTTGTCGGGAACAAACTTAGCTCCATTGAAAATGATGTCTTTGGGTGCCATTTTTGTAAGAATTAAGTGAAAAATTAGAGTGTGCACAAGGTGTTTGATAAAAGTCCTGTAAGAAAAAGCTTCAGAGAATATTAGTGAGAGAGAGAAAAAGAGAGATTAGAGAAAGAAAAGTATGTAAAAGATTATAAAATCTTTTAACTTCCATATGTATACTCTCCTTTTGACAATTGTTATGATTGAAGCAGAATAGACTTTAGACACCTGGCAACATATCATTAGTCAAAACATTATTAGTGGGAACGGGTATTAAGCAGTAATAAATGTGCACATGCAGTGTTTCAAGGAAAACACGCTTCCCACTTACTCAAAGATTATGACTGTTTTTATCTCACCTAATTATATTCTGATAAAATATAACCGTTACAGTATTTACCACAATTAAGTCAAGTTAATAAATAATGCCACGTAAGCATCAGGGTGTCCATCAGGATTTAATATCAGAACTTGACTATTATCAGATTTTAACGGTCATCAGAACATGGCTTCTGTACTCAAAAAGTGAATGTTTGTATCTGTGATTCTTCATACAAATACTAACTTGTTTCTTCAGAGTTTAATCATCAGAACTTCCATCAGAACATGTCCTCAGAATTTATGCAAATGACACTTAACTGTTTGTCTAAACAACTTAATCACCACAGTAATTTTTATTATTCATATGGAGTGAAAGTGTGTGCATTTAGCAAAATATCAGATAATGATTAAAGTCTGATAAACTTCAGTACATCTTAGAAATAAGGCATAACTAAGAAAAGTGCTTAAAATCTGTCATTAATTATGAAGTCTACTATAGAACAAATTTATGCAAGAATCCACCTCAACTGTTTGTGCTCATTTTAAGCATCTTTTGAAATTCCTTTTTACAGTGGCTTCTCAGTGTAAGTGAGTCATAACTGCTATCAGAATTTATGCTATTATCAGAGTATTTCTCCAGTAATCAGAGAATGTGAAAAGTCACCAAGAAAAATTTATTTGCTTTTCTAATGCATATTACTTAATACCAGCAATGCACTTGGGTCTTCCCTTCCACATTTTTACTCTAGATCTCAAAGGAGTACCTGATTTCAATTCTTTTCTTCAGATACGTGAGGCTTATCAAGCATGTGGTTCATCCTTAAGATTTACTGACATCATAATTTGATAGATAAGAAGCAAGAATCTAGTTTGTGACTTAGGAATAAGATACACAAAGTAAATTTGACTAAGCTCAAAATCAGAATTTGCTTGTGTTAACGAGTTTCCACATAAAAAATTAATTCAAACATGGAATTTCTAGTATGTTAAAGACTACTAGGTCAGCATCTAGCACAGTTATCCTCATTGGATTGAATAGTCAAAGAACATTCAAAACACTATCAGAGTATATAGATCCACATCAGATAACAATCAGCATTTAATGTATTACAATTTAAGTACAGATTACATGAAGATAAGACAATCTATAAACACTGATCATAAAGTCTGATGTATGAGAACAATAACTAAGCAGATTTTGAGAAAGAACCTGAAACCATTCCAAGTTCATTTACCAGTCTTGTAAAAGTAGCTTCACATAGTGGTTTTGTGAAAATATCTGTTAGTTGTTGATCTGTTGGAACAAAATGCAATTTCACTGTACCTTCCATCACATGTTCCCTTATGAAATGGTACCTAATGCTGATGTGCTTTATCATTGAGTGTTGAACTGGATTACCTGTCATAGCAATAGCACTTTAATTATCACAGTAAATAGGTATTTTAGAAAATTCTAACCCATAATCCAGTAACTGATTCTTCATCCAAAGAATCTGTGCACAACAGCTTCCTGCAGTAATATATTCTGCTTCTGCAGTTGATGTGGAAACTGATTTTTGTTTCTTGCTAAACCAAGAAACCAATCTGCCTCCAAGAAATTGGCAGCTTCCACTAGTGCTTTTCCTGTCTATTTTGCATCCTGCAAAATCTGAGTAACCTATTAGCTTAAAATCTGATTCTCTAGGATACCACAATCCTAGATCAGCTGTACCCTTGAGATACTTGAAAATTCTTTTCACAACTATTAGATGAGGTTCTCTTGGATCAGCCTGAAATCTTGCACAAAGACAGGTAGCATACATGATATCAGGTCTACTTGTAGTTAATTAGAGTAAAGAGCCAATCATACCTCTGTAGTTAGTAATATCTACTGATGAACCAGTATCTTTATCTAACTTGGTTGCAGTGGCCATGGGAGTGAATGCAGTTGAATAATCTTGCATTCCAAATTTCTTCAGTAAATTTCTGGTGTACTTAGATTGACAGATAAAAGTACCTTCTTCATTTTGCTTGACTTGAAGTCCCAAAAAATAGCGAAGTTCTCCCATCATACTCATTTGATATCTTGACTGCATTAGCTTTGCAAACCTTTCACAAAGTTTGGCATTTGTAGAACCAAATATGATATCATCAACATATCTCTGTACCAAAAGTAAGTCCTTTCCATGGTTGAGGTAGAACAGTGTTTTATCAATTGTACCTCTGTGAAATCCACTTTCCAGAAGGAATTGAGCTAAATTCTCATACCATGCCCTTGGAGCTTGCTTAAGGCCATAAAGTGCTTTGTCTAATCTGTAGACATGATTTGGAAATTTTGAGTCTTCAAATCCTGGAGGTTGTTCAACATATACCTCTTCTTCCAATTCTCCATTGAGAAAAGCACTTTTCACATCCATTTGAAAGACTTTAAACTTTTTGTGAGCAGCATAAGCCAAAAAGATTCTTATGGCTTCCAATCTAGCAACTGGTGCAAATGTTTCATCATAATTAATACCCTCCTATTAAGAGTAGCCTTTAGCAACCAGCCTTGCTTTATTTCTTGTAATTATGCCATCACTGTCAGTTTTGTTTCTGAACACCCATTTAGTGCCAACAATTGATCTGTTCTTTGGTCTTGCCACTAAGGTCTAGACTTTATTTCTTTCAAATTCATTTAACTCTTCCTATATTTCTTGTACCCAGTCAGCATCTTGAAGAGCTTCTTCCACTTTCTTTGGTTCAGTATGAGATAGAAAAGAATGATAGAGACATTCATTTGATGTTGTAGTTCTAGTTCTGACACCTGCTTCATGATAACCAATTATTAAGTTAGGTGTATGTGATTTGGTCCACTTCCTTGCAGATGGAAGTTGACTTCTAGAACTGGATCCTCCCCCATGATTCATGTTGTTATGCTCTCCGAGACTTCAGAATTTGGATTAGATTCTTCAGGATTTGAAGAATCAGAGTTTCCAGAATTATCAGATTTTGGCTCATCAGAACTTGATGAATCAGAACTTGAAGAGCCAGTGACAGGTTCTGATGCTTCTTGAGAGTCTTGAGTTGTGGTAGGATCTTCAGTTTGTTCCCCCTGAATAGGTGCATTTTCCCTTGGAGTAGTTACCGCAGTTTCAATGACATCAGAATTTAACCCGTCAGAACTTACAGGATCAGATTTTAAGTCATCAAAATTTACAGAATCAGAATTTAAAACTTCATTTTGAAATCTCAGCTGATCATGATCATTGAAATCTTCAAGTCCAGTAATCTTCTTATCATCAAAAGATACATTGATAGATTCCATGACAACCCTTGTTCTTAAATTGTAGACTCTGAAGGCTTTTGTGGAAAGTGGATATCCAACAAAAATTCCTTCATCAGCTTTTAGATCAAATTTTGACAGCTGTTCAGGATGAGTCTTAAGAACAAAACACAAAGTATTTCAGATTTAGCTTCTTTTTCTTCACCATCTCATATGGTGTTTTTCCATGCTTGTTGATCAGAGTAGTATTCTGTGTAAAACAAGCAGTCTGCATAGCTTCAGCTCAAAAGTAGGTTGGAAGCCTTGCTTTATCAAGCATAGTTCTTGCAGCTTCAATAAGAGTCATGTTCTTTCTTTCTACAACTCCATTTCGCTGTGGAGTTCCAGGTGCAGAAAATTCCTGCTTAATTCCATGTTATTTGCAGAACTCTTCCATGACTGAATTCTTGAACTCAATGCCATTATCACTTCTTATAATTTTGACAGAATCTTTGACCAATTTATCCAGCTATTTGACATGATCAGTTAGAGTAGATGCAGTCTCATTCTTCTTGTGCAAGAAATACACCCAAGTGTACCTTGTGAACTCATCCACTATAACCATAGCATATTTCTTCTTTGCAATAGACATGACATTGACTGGACCAAATAGATCAACATGTAATAGGTGATAAGGCTCAAGAATTGAAGATTCAGTTTTGCTCTTGAATGAAGATTTTCTTTGTTTTTCCTTTTGACATGAATCACAAAGGCCATCAGGAGCAAATACTGATTTTGGCAGTCCTCTGACAAGATCTTTCCTTACAAGCTCATTTATGTTGTTGAAATTTAAATGAGAGAGTCTTTTGTGCCAACTCCAGCTTTCTTCAATTGATGCTCTATTTAACAGACAGATTGCAGAACCATCAGAACTTGTTGAAAGTCTGGCTTCATAAATGTTACCATGCCTGTAACCTTTCAGAACTACTTTGCCTGTAGAATTGCTTACAACTTCACAGTGTTCTTCAAAGAAATCCACATGATAGCCTCTGTCACAGATTTGGCTCACACTTAGCATATTGTGTTTAAGTCCTGAGATAAGAGCTATTGTTTCAATGATGACATTCCCAAGATTGATATTGCCATATCACAGAGTTTTTCCCATATTGTCATCTCCATAAGAAACTCCTGGGCCAATTTTCTCCACAAAGTATGATAGCAGGGCTTTATTTCCAGTCATATGTCCTGAACATCCCTGTCCAATACTAGGATATTTTTCCTGTTGCCCTGCAATCACAAAGACCACTATTGATTAGTTTTAAGGACCCAGACTTTCTTGGATCCTTTGGCCTTTTTAAGTTTGTTAGCATTTGTAGCGGATTTAATTTCAGAGTTTATGCTAACATCCTATTTATCAGAGTTTATATCAGACTTTGCATCAGACTTTACACTAGAAGGAATAATACTAACTTTCTTTAAAGAAGGTTTTATTTGATAATAATCATAGTACAAACTATGATATTCCTTACAAGTATAAATGGAATGCCATAAACTACTAAATGAAAACAAGAATTATGTGGTTTAAACCTAACAGACTGACTTTTAACTCCTATTCTATGAGGTAAAGAGTTTATATCCTGATTGTTCCTGCAAAAAGAAGCAAGATGGTTTGAGTTTCCACAGTTATAATATTTCTTTCTAAGAGCATTAGGAACATGCATATAGTTATTGCTTTTATTCACACCTTCCTTTCCATTCCTATATTTCCTAGCTTCCTTTACCTTGTTCACATTTTTAATCTCTTTCAGCTTATACTTAATCTGCTTCTTTGTCATTAAGCCTATGTTGACTTCAGCTGGTTTATCCTGTTTTAATTTATTAGAAGTTGACTTTTCTTTGACTTCTGTCCTAGACTCTTTCATCTTTTCAGAATCAGACTTTACAGTTTTTGCTACAAACTTAACAGGATTTACCTTTGGCTTAGTAGTCTGTTGAACAACAATTGGCTCAATTTGAATAGTTTTTTTCTCACTTTTATCATCTCCATAACCTAAGCCCTCTTTCCAGTTTCCACTACTTAGAAGATTCTGAGTTGTTCTGCCAGAGTTAGTCCAAGTTCTGATAATCTCTTTTTCCTTTTCTAACTCAGCTTTTAGAGATTCATTCAATTTTAACAGTTCATCTTTAACATACAAAGCATCATCTCTTTCTTTCTTAGTTTGATGAAAAAAAACTAACTCCTTTTCTAAATAGTCATTTTTCTTTTTAAAGGCAAGATTTTCAGATGTTAATCTTTTACATGTTAAAGTCTGATCTCTATAACTAATAAACATGGTTTTAAGATATAATCTCAACTCAGTAATATCATCAGTATGAAAAGCATAAGTTGTTTGAGGTACCTTCAATTCAGCAGTTTCAGGGCTGCTATCAGCATTTGCCATCAAGGCATAGTTCACCTAATTTTCAGAATACGAAGTGTCTGTCCAGCTTTTCCTCTTTGTGACAAGTGCCTTGCCTTTGTCACTTTTTCCCTTCTTGCAGTCAGGAGATATGTGGCATCTATCACCACAGTTGTAGCATTTGACATTTGAGTTGTCTCCTCTGTCAGAATTTCCTCCTTTGCCTTCAGACTTTCTGAAACCTTTCTTATCAGAACTTACACCTTTCTTGGAAAACTTCTTTCCCTTTCTGAATATCATGTAGGCTATCTTTGTGATACCCTTCACCATAAGAGCACACAGTTGCATCTCAGCATCAGCATCCATTTCAGGTAAACTTTCAGTTGCTGAATCATCATCAACAGAATATGATGACTCTGAATCAGACTTTATGATGAGAGCCTTTCCTTTGCCCCTTTTTGAGGCAGCCACTTTAGGAGATTCCTTCTCAGCTTTAAGAGCAACTTTCCTTGACTTTCTTCCATGCATCTTACTCCTTTGATCCATCTCAAGTTCATAAATCTTGAGCATACCATAAATTTCATCAAGAGTAGTTTGAGTAAGGTCATAGTTGTTTCTTATGGTAGTAGACTTCAAATCCCAATTTTCAGGAAGAGCTAAAAGGAATTTTAGATTTGAATCTTCAAGATCATATTCCTTGTCCACCAATGACAGATCATTCAAGAGTTTGACAAACCTGTCATATAAGTCAGTTAATGACTCATCAGCTTTTGAGTCAAAGTGCTTATACTCTTGAGTGAGTATAGTCCTCCTATTCTTCTTGATTGCATCAGTTCCCTGTCATCTAGTCTCCAAAGCATCCCATATCTCCTTTGCAGTCTTGCAATTAATTACCCTGTTTGACATGACATTATCAATGGCACTATGCAGCAAATGCCTTTCCCTTGCATCCTTAGCAATTGATGAGATATCTTCAGCTATGTACTCACTTTTCTCCTTTGGTATGGTCTTTGCTGGTTGATCAGCAACTACAAAAGAGAGCTTGATAGGCTTATGTGGTCCTTCATTAATTCTATCAAGGTATTCTGGATCTGTAGCTTCCAGAAACATAGCCATTTTTCACTTTCCATATGGGATACTCAGAAGGTTTCAGTATGGGAACCCTAATTATCTCATATCGATTGTGGGTTTGAGTGTTTTGATTTTCTTGAGTTTTGGTGGGCTTAGTTGGGGTCGGGGTCTGATACCACTTGTTAGGTCACACAACACTATAGAAGGGGGTTGAATACAGTGTTTATACAATCAAATCGATTTAACACAAGTATGTAACAAAGATCAAGTATATTGAATAAACTCTGTTATAATAAGAACGGTTGTTCTCTCTCAGTGATGAACAAATATCACTAAGAGCTGCTAGGTTACAATGTATAATCTTCTCGATAATGATAACACATATAGTGTAAACCCTAAGTCTGTGTTTATATAGCACACAGTTACAAGATAACTTCTAATTGATATGGAATACAATTCCGTCTCCTAAAATATATCAGTCATATATCTTCTACAAGTATTCCAGTCTTCTAACTCTTTTCAATGCACATCTTCTTTTGTTTTAGTCTCGATCTTCTCCTGTAAATCAGCTTCCTTCCTTAACTGAAAGTCTTCCCGCACTTAAGTTCTGATATGACCTTAAGTTCTGATATTAAGTTCTGACTTCCAGTAAGTCCTGATTTGTCCTGTTGTTAAGTTCTGAAAACTAAACACAAATCATATTAGACATGACATCTCAAATATATCAAACAAGGAGATTCCTCATTCTGGAGACTTTCACAAGATGATGGATTTTGTGAAGAGCTGTAAACTCAGTTATGTTATGCTGAAATCACCCACAATCTACTGTGAAGTTGTGGAGGAGATATGGACAACTGCTGTGTACAGCTCTACTGACAGGACCATAACTTTCACTCTCAAAGGTAAGCAGTTTTCCATTAATAGTGACATTGTCAAAGCATGCTTTAGAATTCCAGATAACACTGCTATTGTTCCACACATAGATACTGATATAGTTAACATGCTAAATTATATATGCTATGCACTTCCTACTTCTAAGTTAAGTGAAATTAGGAGGCTAGGTCTTAGAAAGGAATGGAGCTATCTGTGTGATGTGGTAACTAAAGTATTTTCTGGTAAAATTAGCAATTTTGACTCTGTTAATATTTCCATGCTTAACATGCTAGTTACTGATAAGTACTTTAATTTCAGTGACTTGGTCTTGTTTGAGTTAGGTTATAAGTTAGGAGAACTTAATAAGAGAGGTAAAAGTATTTATTATGCTAGATTCTTTATGTTGCTTGCTTACCATCTTATTGAGAATATTGTTGTTGAGAACCCAACCAACAAACTGAATTGTTGGGTTCAAGAAAGGAGAGTCATTGTTGATCTCGATAGGGTAAGTCACCATAAAGAGGTGCCCCTCCTTTACTTTCCAATCATGGAGGGACCTCAGGTAAGTGAGGTAAACACCACTGTCTACACTCTTCCAACCTCACACATTTCTTTTCCTTCAAGTGAAGCAATGACATTTGTGTCAATGCCCCAAAAGATGCCTACCCAAGCTACCAAAACAACAATTTCTAAATCCAAAGCTAATAAAGCCCCCTCTGGTTTCTCTTAAAAGAAATCAGTTGCAAAATCTACTAAACACAAAGAGGGGAGTGTGAAGGTGAGGGAGCAAGGTGAGGGACAGGGTGAAAATCAAGAAAACCCTAAGGATAAGGCTGGTGAGTTTACTGTACCCAAGCCTAGCCACACCACAGTTTCCCAACAAACTATGGTTGTTAATAAAAATATAAGCTCAATTCTAGTTTCATCCTCCCAAAATGATGTTACTATTGAAACAAGCTCCCAACCAGGAGCACAGGCCAAGAGGGTTAGGGACACAAGTTCACCACAGACTTATGTTAGAAAGAAAAGATCAAAAACCCTTGGGGATGCACAGGGAACTCACACAGTGCAAACTGGTGCTAAAGACCCAGTCACTGCACCATCTCAAAGTCAGATTGATGTGGCTCCAATAAATATGGAGTCATAGCCAAAGTCATTAATAATGAAGCACCTGAAACACCAAATTCACCCACACACTCACTGGATATTGATATGATCAATACATCACTTCCAAATTCTCCATCTTTAACTCTATTGGAGAAGCCAAAAATCCAAGCAAGTGAGCATCATCTTTTAGATTATTTGTTGGCTCACTTACCGATTCTTTCTGAGTCTGTTGAGACATCTGTGCCTAAATTTTCATCAATCTGCACAGAGGCTATAATAGTCTCCACTCCAAACTCATTCATTTCTTCTATCCCGGTGGATATTCTTCATCCGTCGAGTAAGGATTGTATCCCGACGGTTGTGCCTAACAGCAGTCTTCCGTCGGCTAGCCAAACTATTATCCCGACGGATATTCATCATCCGTCGGGAGTCTCTGCACAACTTCAAATTTGTTCAATTATCACAAGTGCATAGGACTTAGTAGTAGTATAATCACTCTTAGGACTGAGGGAAGGGAGTGAACTAAGTGAGAGGCTGGGTTGCTCCAAGGAAAAAGGAGAGAAAATGAGTGAACCTATGCAGTCCATTTCTTTAGGACTGGCAAAAGTGAGTGAGGGGAGTCCCACCTTAGATGGTAAAGATGAGGGTGTGAGGGTGGGAAGACAAGGGGAGCCTTTTATGCAAAAATAGAGAGAACATGAGAGAAATGCAGGTACTGGAGAGATAAGGATGGATACCATTTCTAGTGAGTCAATAAATGTCAGAGATGCAGAAAGGAAAAGACTATTTCAACAAAAATATCAAGTTGTCATAGATTCTATTTCTCTAGATGCTGAGACATTTACTCATCCTGTTACAGCTTATCAAACTCTAGCTGTACAAGGTAATGAGGAGGCTGAAAAGATGCTCAACTTAGTGCACACTACTCAATCTCTACAAAGAGCAAATGATGCAATCACTGCTATACCTTCAACTACTGGCAGTGATTTTGAGATGGCTGAAGACTCATTTGGGGATGCTGGTGGGGATGATAAGGAAGACATCATGAGAATAGGAGGAGATGCAGATATTCCTGCCTGGATGCTAACTAAAGAATGTTCGTACTCACATCTCCAATCAACAATATTCAAGCTCATTCATGACACCCAAACAACCATTAAGCATCTACAAATGCCAACACAAAGAGACTACTTTCAGCACATCTTGAAGCCCTTCAACTGCACAATATTCAAGCTCTCCAACATAGTCAAAGTGTGGATTAAATTAAGAAAGAAGTTTCTGAAGTAAAACAGGATTTCATAGCAAGGTTGGATGCTAGACTTCCTGGAACCACCTTGACTGAGATAGCTCAGAAACTGAGGAAGGAAGCTGATCTCAATAGAAAGGTTGAGGCCATGGACTCTAGATTATCTGATGTGGAGAAGTCAATTGTAATAACCCCAATTTTTGGGAAATTTTTGAAACCCTTATGAATAGTGTTTTTGCTGAATGAGAAAACTTTTCATGCCACACTACGTAGGGGTTCTGTTATTGATCTTCTGGGATATTATTAGTACTCTATGTGGTATATAAGTGTATGTAAAGATCGTCAGAATCCAATTTCCGAACACTTTGATTTTTCCCGGAAATCCACTAGATACGGAAAGAATTGAGAAAAAGGTAACAGAATAAAAAGGATTTAAATTAAAGGATTATAAGAGAGGATCATAAAAAGGAATATAATGTATTGAGAAAGGTTAAGGGAACCTAAGTAATAAGATCCCGGGTATGATCCCTCAAACGATAAATGAAAACGAAAGTTAAGCGAACCGTATAACAGATCAGCGGTCATTAGGCAAACGATTAGGAAGTTAATCAAAGGGATTAGTGGGAATGATGTCATCCAACCAATAGAAAGAGGACAAGGAAGTGAGGATGACATCATGAGGATGACATAAGCATGACATGGGAAGGAAGGAGGTGTGGTGGCTTTGTAACCACACAAATCCAAGGGCAAGAAGGTAATTGACTAAAGCAAGCACAAAAACCAATCAACCAAGCCAAGTAAAATCATTCTCATCAAAAATCAAAAGCAACCAAGGCTTTGTTCTTCATTGCTCACGGCTTTTCACTATTCAAAAGGCAAGAGAAATTCAAAATCCAAGATCCAAGCTTCCTAAATTGGTAAGATAATTCCCTAATCATCTTCATGCTTAGTTAGGACTATATCATGAGTTTAAGCCATTAATTCCTTCTCAATCTTCTTCATTTAATCAAAGAAGAAGACTATGAATAGTGTTTTCAAGTTTTTTTAACTTGAAGTTTTCTTGTTTTCTTGAAGATCCAAGCATTCTTAAGACTTCTCAAAGCTTCTTAAGGCTTCCTAGCTCCTCCCACCTCTCCAAGGAAGGTATAAACTACAAACCCTAGCTTTAGTTTTGAGTAATTAGGATTGAATGTGTTTGATATAGCATATGTGAAGCATGATGCTTGATTGGTTGAAGTTTGGTTGAGTTTGTAGAGATTAGTTGGTTTTGTTGCATTGTTGGAGTTGTAAATCTTGGTAATTAGTTAAAGAACCTAAGTAAAGCTTTTAGTTCATGTGAGGAATAAGTATAAATGGTTAATGTGGATTTGTTGGGGCTGTTATGATGTGGTTTGGAAGGATATTGGTTGTATGATTGATTTGGGGTTGATTTGTGGTTGGTATTGAATGGTTTAAAATTTGGGAAATCGCGTAAACATAGCCGTCGTAACGTCCGATTTTCTTTGGACTGTTTTTGTGCATAACATTAGGACCCGAGAACCCCCTGCTAGATTATGACCACTGCCATGTTTAGATAGCTCATGTTACGAGCTTCGTTTTGATATGTAGTTCGTTCGATTCCGATGAACGGTTTAGGAGAAACGGCCGTTTTAAGTAACGACGTTTCGCGAACGAACCCTTACCCCTCGCCTTACTTTGAAACATAGGTTAAAGACCAAAAAGGGTTAATTAATGTATGAAACATTTATGGTAAGTGTGTTAGGCAGTTGGTAAGACACTCGCGAAGGAATCGCTTTAAAACTTGTAAAGGTTAAATTATTAAAAATGGTGGAGCCGAGGGTACCCGAGTGACTTAAGCGAATCGGTGAGCGCAAAACAAGCGTTAGAGTCTAAGTTAGTTAAAGTATAGATTTACAAGTGATTTTGGTTTAATTCCAACTTACTTGTTGTTTATAGGTTACCAGACTCGTCCCGAGCCTTTCTCACCCCCAAGTCGCTCAGGCAAGTTTTCTACCCGTTATACTGTTGTTGTGATGTATATGTATATGCATTATCTTGTGATAGATGCATGTTGGTTAATTAGCAAATGTTGCGATATATTGAAGCATGCTGATATGGTATATATATGCATGCCTGTTTTGTATTCTTGGAATATATATCTGTTGGTTCAGTTGATAATACCTATGCTAGAGGATAGCGGTAACTTGCATATACCCTTAGTATAGGGACCCAAAGGTGAAAATATTTTCTAAAACCGGGAGTCGAGGATCCCGAGTAGATTTTGTATATATGGATATGGATATATATATATATATATTTATATATATATATATGGTCATAGTTTTCAAAACTATTAATCGAATAAGGTTTATTCGATAGCTTTAACTTTATTTTATTATTGAATATTATTTTGAATATTCATTCGAGGGCGTATGACTCCTTTTATTTATTTATCTGAATATTATTTGAATATTCATTCGAGGGCTTATGACTCTTTATGTTATTATTGAATATTATTTGAATATTCATTCGAAGGCTTATGACTCAGTTTATATTATTTAATGAATATTATTTGAATATTCATTTGAGGATCTATGACTCCGATTATTTGCTGAAATATATTCTTTATTTTATTAAAGAATAAGGTGTCGATAATCAAACTTATTTTTGATTATTCAAATAAAGATATTACTTTCGTATAAGTATATCTTTGATTATTTGCTATTCATTTCAAGTATAAGTTTTAATACTTCTACTTCAATTGTTTTATAAAGATTATTTTTTATGGGAATATTATTTAAATAATAATATTCAGACATTTTCTAAATATTCTGGGGACTGATTTACTTCATTAAATCAGTTTTACTCCAAACACTCTTTAAAGTGTTTTCGAGTCTTTAAAATAATTTTCAAAAGTTAGAGCGGATCCCAAAACTATTTTTATATTTAAGATCTTCCTTTTAAAAAGGGGATTTAAATACTCGCTCAAAACCTGGGGGATCCGGCTCGGTGGTGTGTTTTATATTCGCAACAAGGTTGCTGTCTTGGTAAAAGAGTTTTTGATTACTTACCCAATATTCGGGAAGTAAAATTCTTGGAACAAGTTAATCCATTAACAGGCATCGCCTGGGAAATATCGGTGAGTTTTCCTTTCCAACTAGATACGACTTCTTGTTGGAGCCGTATCAACAAGTTTCTACTTGGGGAAAGGGGGAAACGAGCTTTACGTTTCAGAGTCATGGATTTCATCTGAACTAGGAGTGGCGTAAGTGGTCGAGTAGCGCCGGCCCAGCCTTATTATATTGGCCCAAATGGCCTGGAAGTTCCGCTAAGGCGGTCCATTCCTTAGGAGTTCAGTGTTCGGTTGACAAGTAAATCCGACAGGTTCTTCTCTACATGTAGAAAATGGTGGGGTTGTACTACTACGACTGATCATCGTAAGTGGTCTTCCTGGCGCGGTAAACTCCCGTAATGAGTTCATCATCCATTTGGATAATTCTGCAACACTACCCGTAGCATTTCGATTGAAAGGCTACTAATGGGTGGTTGCCGAAGCATTGACAGGGTCAAACATTTTTACTGGTGTATCCATTGAATGAAGTATCTCGTAACTTCATCTCTTTTCAAAATATTTCAAAGATCAAATATTTTCAAGTTTTATTTGTGGTCTCATCTATGGGATGACCTCGTGAATCTTATTATACTTCGAACAGTAGTAGTTCAAGTAGATTTCTAAAAATGGTATAAGTATAGTGAAGTAATTGGTAACTTCATCTTCTTTTAAAACTTATATCCAGTAAGTAATTACCTTACTCACGATAAAGATTCTAGTAAGTATCCATTTAGATACTTGTATTATTGTTATCACTACATATTATCTTGCGAGCTGTAAGGCTCACTCTTGCTTTATTTCTTCATCACACAACAACAGTTAGGAAAGATGGCCAGACTCCAGCAGACCCAGCGCAAGTGCGTGGGAAGCATCCCGCGTCTTCCCGATGATGTTGTGGCTGCTATAGCTGCAGAGGTAGATCTATTGGTAGATCAGGCATTCTATTTTTGAGAATCAAATTATGTATAATTATAACTTGTGGCAGATAATGGCAATTAACTGTAAATTTATCAAGTAATCATTTTGGGTTGTAATAACTTTTAAATTGTGGATTCAAAGACTTGTACTTATTTAAATTTCATCTCTGAGACTATAACGGGTTGTGGTGTGTGTTAGTGTGGGGTCACAGCATAAGGTTATTATTATTAATTAAGTGAAGTGATATTGTGGAAAGAAAGACCGTGACGACCCGGATCCCCGACCCCGGATCTGGGGGTGTTACAGAAATGGTATCAGAGCTAAGCGTTATAAACCTCAGAGATGATGGGACGTTAAGATAATAAGTTAACTAAGATAATAAGAACTCTTGCCAAGTTCATAGTCGGACTACCTAACATAGTACTGACAGTTAAAACCCTTATGGGAACCCTTATAAATATCGTGATAGGAGCGTAGTTCGTTATGGTATATGGTAGCGGGACTCCGAACCCTGAGGTTGAGGAGCAACATCGCGATGATATTTTATTACTAATTGGAGATCGTATTGTGGATCCGATAGAGTGTCCTAATGCAGGACCGGATGATGTTGATATTGAGGATTTAGCGGTTGAGGATGTTGTCCTAGAAGGGATAGTTGTTGAGGAGGATCCCATGGAGGATCCTGACAGGATTGGATAAAGGACCACTGATGAATTGATGACCATGGTTTGGTCGACTACCAGAGGTAGGATTGGCCGGTCACTACCGGAGGTTCGTTCAAGTTTGTAAAGATAGTAGCCCCTTTAACGCGGCTTACTCGTAAGACTGAGAAGTTCGAATGGACAAAGAAATGTGAGAACAGCTTTCAAGAACTGAAGCAGAGGTTGGTGATGTCCCCTATGCTGGCGTTGCCGGATGGAAAAGGAGATTTTGTGAAGTGTAGTGACGCTTCGCACAAGGGCTTAGGGTGCGTGCTTATGCAGCACGGTAAGGTAATCGCGTACATGTCAAGACAATTAAGGTAATATGAAATTCGATATCCCCGCTCATGAGCTTAGGCTCGTGGCAATAGTTTTACCCTAAGGATTGGAGGCACTACTTGTATGGAGAGAAGTGCGAGAATTACCTAAGCCATAAGTGCTCTAGTACATTTTCACGTAGAAAGAGCTCAACATATGCCAGAGGAGGCAGTTAGAGCTAATCAAGAATAATGATTGGGAGATTCTTTATCATTCGGGGAAAGCCAATATGGTGGCTGATGCCCTTAGTAAAAAGGAGAGACTCAAGATGATAATGTCTTTTGGAGAGTTTATAAGAGATTTTGGAAATAGTAGTGAAGGTAACCGGAGCCGGTACCGAAAAGCTGTTTGAGATTGCAATAGAGACCGAATTATTGGAAAAGAGCATACGGTGCCAGAGAAAGGTGATGAATGAAGGCAGAGAGCCAAAAAAAAATAAATATGAGATTAATACCGAGAAAGATGATAAGAGAATAATGAAGTATTCCTATAGAATTTGGGTTCCGAAAGTTCAAGAGCGTAAGGATGAGAACTTAGATGAGAGCCATAGTTTGAGGAATAAGATTTAGAGCAAACCCTGAACGTGATAGTCAGGGAGGTCGCCATCAAGATAGAAGGAACCCATGACATGATGGAGTGGAAAATGAGGATTTTAAATTAAAAGATGACCCCAATTATGGGGAGTAGGATGAAACATTTCATACTAAGGAAACAGAAAGTCGAGTAAGGAAAGGAGACCCGAGACGGTACTCCTATACGGCAATTCATGGACCTGTCTAGACAGAACTTAGACTATTATCCCCAACCACCACCTTGAGGAAACAATGCGGTAGGAAATTCTTTCATGACCTTTAAGTCGCTAAGCTCTCAGAGTTCCCAGGGAACAGGTTGACCTAGTCGAGGCAAGAGCCTGGCTAAAGGAAATAGAGGAATCATTTGAGATTCTGAATGATTGACGAACCACAAAAGACTGTTTTTGTCACTTACCCTCCTAAGAGAGAGACCACCCGCTGGTGAAAGGCCAAGGAAGGCACGGAGCAAGAGATTATAATAAACTGATTTAAGTTCAGTCAATTGTTTTCAGGAAAGTACTTCCCAAGGTTATGGAGATAGTGTAAAAGCTTAAGAGCCAGAACAAAGGCAGACGAGTATGATGAATTATGAATCTAAGTTGTAAAAGTTATCAAGATTCATTCTGAAGACACGAATCCAGAATGACGGGATGTTTGAAATCAATGCTTATGTTGTGTTGGTTCATGAAATAACGATAAGAGAAAGGAATATAAAGGCAAGAGAGTTGAGGAATGATAAGGGAGTTGGGTATGAGGAAACCCTAAAGACTCGTAGAAATAGAAATAGAAAAGTATGTAATCGTCCGGATGAGAGTGATTCACCATGAGTTAAATTGATGGTTGAAGGTATAAGAGATACATATATTTTATCCCCTGTAAGTTGGGAAGATTCGAGGAAACCTTGAGATAATTCGAAGGATAAATAATGAGACGCAAATAGACTGAGGAGACAAGGAAGTAAGAAATTAGGAAAATTGGATGAAGGAAGTGACCTTCAAGAATGTGAAGTGTAAGACCGGTGGCTCGATACCCAGAAAGGGAGACGCCAGGTATGAGAGATATCCCAACATTGAGATGACTGTTGAGATAAACAACAAAAGTAAATAAGGAATTATTAAGAAGAGGTTCACGTTGAACACGACCAATATCTTCCAGAACATCCATGTTATCGTTACCAGATTAGGCAAGAAAAGCGGATAACCGTTGTTATCTTTTGGAGGCCATTTTGATTAACCTCATTTTGTATACAGATGTTATTGTGAAATTAGGAATATACTATCGAGGTGGGAATGATTGAATAAGATACCCTTATCAGGGATATATGACTTTATTTATCCATGGATGGATGCATGTACCTTTTCAAAGGTGGAATTAAGGATAGAACATCGGTAACTTAAAATGAATCTTAGGGGAATGCATAAAGGTTGGCATTTCACCCTTAATAGGGATAGTATGAAATTTGACAGTATGAATTGGAAAGGATTAAGGTAATAACAACCTTTAAAGAATCAGTGGAGAATTTTTTTTTCAGATGTATATAGACAATGGTTCTAGTAATAGTGAATGGTATTTTGATATGCCCTGTATCTAGGGAATACAGGAGGAACGATTGAAGGATAACCTTAGAGGTTTTACAAGGAGAAAGGTAATATTCAAAATTCTCAAGAATAAAAATGTTGATAAAGGAAATATGACATAATTATAATGTTGCCAAGTGGGGCACGTGTTAAACCACGAGAAAGTATGGATCGAACCAGTAAAGGTCGAAATTGTTCAGGGCAATTAGGACCTAAGATAAAAGATGTTCTAAGTATGATTGAGAGTCAGTCATGACAAGTGATTAGCCTCTAAAGACTGAGGCAATAACTTATGGAAAAATGGTGATTTTTTTTTTACTCATCAGATTTTAAGGAAAGCATTTTCACATAAGCTGTGATTGAAATAAGGTAGAAATTTATTTGGAGGTGGTTAATGTGACATTGACTGTAAGGAAATTTTACTATCAGGAAAGGCCAAAGAGGTGGCCGACACTTTAAGGGTAAGTGGATAATTATAGGCGTGTGTGCCAAAAGAATATAGTGATGATGGTTAAAACTGTGAAGGTTGTATTATGGTTTGGAAGATTGACATTCCTTCTGATGACTGTGCAATACCCAACCGTAATAGTAGTTGGTAAAGGTTTAATTCGTGTAATCGCCATGATCGGGATATCTATCTTAGAAGGTCCTATCTTGAGAATAATCCAAGACCATATTTCAAAAAGGACTAGATGAACCCTTGAGTTAATTCTTCTATTTAGGGCGTATGATTAAGAATGGTATTAACCTGCTATCGTTGCTTTGATTGAAACTCTTCTGCACTTTTATCTGCTTCATGTCATGTATGTATGTCAGGATCATGAGTGTTCTTCATGAATCATGAACGGTGATCATGTTACCTCCTTAGAAGGAATTGATACGAGATGTATGGACTCCGTATGGTTAGCTATTAAGACTTCATGGAAAATAAATGACTACAGTAGGTTAGTAGTGGACCATAGTAATGCAGCAATGATTCTGCGAGTGGTGAGCTGATTACAACCGTGAGAGTTGTATTGGAATGGATGTTGAGGTTGAGTACCACTAATCGGGTCGTGGTAATGTATAAGTTATCATTGATAGACTAATTAAGTAGAGTATCTACCAATTGAATATTTATTCCTTCTTATAAAAAGAGAGTCGTATTACTATATGAGGAAGGTTGCGGTGCAAGCATAGAATTCTAGTAACGATGATGTCTAGAATGAGATCCCAGATTCAATTTTCGATGTCGAGGGAGTTTCAAAGGTGATTGTGTATAAGCTCGAGGAAGAGCATGGGTCCATAGAATGATGGACGGAATGGCAAAAATATTTAGGCATGTGAAATACGATGCTATAACACTTGATGTTGATATAAACATATATGTTTTGTTCTCCTATGACAAACCTCTATAGTTCAGAGGTAGATTCCAAGCCAGATATTTTATGGCAATATTTTTTACATATATATACAATTCTCTTCAGTTCGCTCTTTTCTCTTCTTTTCATTTCATTCATGTAAGCTAAGAAGAACAACCCTTCTAGAAGGGGAGGTATTGCCGAATGACTATCTATCTTTGTGATAGAAGCCTAGTAGGATACCACATGTTGTTTAATTGCTTGTCAAGTACTAAAGGCTGGCCACCTTCTGTACTAACTATGTGATATAACAAGTGTTCATGATCATAGTGATCTCTCAACAAATTCCTTTACTTCTATTTGATTGATCAAATTTTGGAAAATAGAAACAACTGAAAAAGGAGTAATAAAGTGGTGGTAGTATGCGGAATGGGAACACATTCGTGATACTAAGGTTGACGTGGTTATTAAAAGGTTATAGAACGCTAACGAGCAAAAGTATAACCAGTATAATATTAGGAACGGAAGGTAGTAGCGATTACGAACAGGAAAAGAATGGGTATTAAGAAGCAAAAGCTATAATGCTAGAAGCTATAATGAGAGTCTGTGCAATAGACTTGAAAGGAATTGGAATGATCACTTAATGCGGATTGAGTTATCTTACGACAATAGATCGTATGTCATTATCGAGATGTCGCCTTATGAGATCCTTGAGGGAAGACAATGTCGATCTCCCTTATGTTAGGATGAAGTTGTAGAGCGCAAGATGCTCGGACCCGCAGTAGTCCAAAGGACCAAGGATATGATAGATCTAATCAGAGGACGGCTGGTAGTAACCCAAGATGGACATAAGAGGTGTGCTGATTTGACTCGAAAGGACAAAGGGTATGAAATAGGGGACCTAGTAATGTTATAGGTATCCCTTGGAAAGGATTGATGAGGTTCGGAAAGAAAGGAAAACTAAGTCTACAATTTGTTGGACCCTTGGATATATTAAGACATTTGGGAAGTTAGCATATGAGCTAGCCCTAACCCAGAACATGTAGCAGGTCGTAACGTGTTTCACGTATCAATGTTAAGGAAGTGTAATTCAGATGCCAGATAAATAGAGGCATATGAGCGCATAGATATGCAACCCGACGTAACCTATATGGAGCAACCAGGGAAAGTTATAGAGTGAAAAGGAACAAGTGCTTAGGAGAAGGATTATCAAACTAGGCAGAGTTTGATGGTAGAACCACAATGTGGGAAAATTGACTTGAGAGTTAGAAAGTGCAATATTAAGAAGGTATCCCCATTTGTTTTCTATCTGATTCCGGGACGGAATCCTTTTAAGGAGGGGAGACTGTAATAACCCCAATTTTTGGGAAATTTTTGAAACCCTTATGAATAGTGTTTTTGCTGAATGAGAAAACTTTTCATGCCACACTACGTAGGGGTTCTGTTATTGATCTTCTGGGATATTATTAGTACTCTATGTGGTATATAAGTGTATGTAAAGATCGTCAGAATCCAATTTCCGAACACTTTGATTTTTCCCGGAAATCCACTAGATACGGAAAGAATTGAGAAAAAGGTAACAGAATAAAAAGGATTTAAATTAAAGGATTATAAGAGAGGATCATAAAAAGGAATATAATGTATTGAGAAAGGTTAAGGGAACCTAAGTAATAAGATCCCGGGTATGATCCCTCAAACGATAAATGAAAACGAAAGTTAAGCGAACCGTATAACAGATCAGCGGTCATTAGGCAAACGATTAGGAAGTTAATCAAAGGGATTAGTGGGAATGATGTCATCCAACCAATAGAAAGAGGACAAGGAAGTGAGGATGACATCATGAGGATGACATAAGCATGACATGGGAAGGAAGGAGGTGTGGTGGCTTTGTAACCACACAAATCCAAGGGCAAGAAGGTAATTGACTAAAGCAAGCACAAAAACCAATCAACCAAGCCAAGTAAAATCATTTTCATCAAAAATCAAAAGCAACCAAGGCTTTGTTCTTCATTGCTCACGGCTTTTCACTATTCAAAAGGCAAGAGAAATTCAAAATCCAAGATCCAAGCTTCCTAAATTGGTAAGATAATTCCCTAATCATCTTCATGCTTAGTTAGGACTATATCATGAGTTTAAGCCATTAATTCCTTCTCAATCTTCTTCATTTAATCAAAGAAGAAGACTATGAATAGTGTTTTCAAGTTTTTTTAACTTGAAGTTTTCTTGTTTTCTTGAAGATCCAAGCATTCTTAAGACTTCTCAAAGCTTCTTAAGGCTTCCTAGCTCCTCCCACCTCTCCAAGGAAGGTATAAACTACAAACCCTAGCGTTAGTTTTGAGTAATTAGGATTGAATGTGTTTGATATAGCATATGTGAAGCATGATGCTTGATTGGTTGAAGTTTGGTTGAGTTTGTAGAGATTAGTTGGTTTTGTTGCATTGTTGGAGTTGTAAATCTTGGTAATTAGTTAAAGAACCTAAGTAAAGCTTTTAGTTCATGTGAGGAATAAGTATAAATGGTTAATGTGGATTTGTTGGGGCTGTTATGATGTGGTTTGGAAGGATATTGGTTGTATGATTGATTTGGGGTTGATTTGTGGTTGGTATTGAATGGTTTAAAATTTGGGAAATCGCGTAAACATAGCCGTCGTAACGTCCGATTTTCTTTGGACTGTTTTTGTGCATAGCATTAGGACCCGAGAACCCCCTGCTAGATTATGACCACTGCCATGTTTAGATAGCTCATGTTACGAGCTTCGTTTTGATATGTAGTTCGTTCGATTCCGATGAACGGTTTAGGAGAAACGGCCGTTTTAAGTAACGACGTTTCGCGAACGAACCCTTACCCCTCGCCTTACTTTGAAACATAGGTTAAAGACCAAAAAGGGTTAATTAATGTATGAAACATTTATGGTAAGTGTGTTAGGCAGTTGGTAAGACACTCGCGAAGGAATCGCTTTAAAACTCGTAAAGGTTAAATTATTAAAAATGGTGGAGCCGAGGGTACCCGAGTGACTTAAGCGAATCGGTGAGCGCAAAACAAGCGTTAGAGTCTAAGTTAGTTAAAGTATAGATTTACAAGTGATTTTGGTTTAATTCCAACTTACTTGTTGTTTATAGGTTACCAGACTCGTCCCGAGCCTTTCTCACCCCCAAGTCGCTCAGGCAAGTTTTCTACCCGTTATACTGTTGTTGTGATGTATATATGTATATGCATTATCTTGTGATAGATGCATGTTGGTTAATTAGCAAATGTTGCGATATATTGAAGCATGCTGATATGGTATATATATGCATGCCTGTTTTGTATTCTTGGAATATATATCTGTTGGTTCAGTTGATAATACCTATGCTAGAGGATAGCGGTAACTTGCATATACCCTTAGTATAGGGACCCAAAGGTGAAAATATTTTCTAAAACCGGGAGTCGAGGATCCCGAGTAGATTTTGTATATATGGATATGGATATATATATATATTTATATATATATATGGTCATAGTTTTCAAAACTATTAATCGAATAAGGTTTATTCGATAGCTTTAACTTTATTTTATTATTGAATATTATTTTGAATATTCATTCGAGGGCGTATGACTCCTTTTATTTATTTATCTGAATATTATTTGAATATTCATTCGAGGGCTTATGACTCTTTATGTTATTATTGAATATTATTTGAATATTCATTCGAAGGCTTATGACTCAGTTTATATTATTTAATGAATATTATTTGAATATTCATTTGAGGATCTATGACTCCGATTATTTGCTGAAATATATTCTTTATTTTATTAAAGAATAAGGTGTCGATAATCAAACTTATTTTTGATTATTCAAATAAAGATATTACTTTCGTATAAGTATATCTTTGATTATTTGCTATTCATTTCAAGTATAAGTTTTAATACTTCTACTTCAATTGTTTTATAAAGATTATTTTTTATGGGAATATTATTTAAATAATAATATTCAGACATTTTCTAAATATTCTGGGGACTGATTTACTTCATTAAATCAGTTTTACTCCAAACACTCTTTAAAGTGTTTTCGAGTCTTTAAAATGATTTTCAAAAGTTAGAGCGGATCCCAAAACTATTTTTATATTTAAGATCTTCCTTTTAAAAAGGGAATTTAAATACTCGCTCAAAACCTGGGGGATCCGGCTCGGTGGTGTGTTTTATATTCGCAACAAGGTTGCTGTCTTGGTAAAAGAGTTTTTGATTACTTACCCAATATTCGGGAAGTAAAATTCTTGGAACAAGTTAATCCATTAACAGGCATCGCCTGGGAAATATCGGTGAGTTTTCCTTTCCAACTAGATACGACTTCTTGTTGGAGCCATATCAACAAGTTTCTACTTGGGGAAAGGGGGAAACGAGCTTTACGTTTCAGAGTCATGGATTTCATCTGAACTAGGAGTGGCGTAAGTGGTCGAGTAGCGCCGGCCCAGCCTTATTATATTGGCCCAAATGGCCTGGAAGTTCCGCTAAGGCGGTCCATTCCTTAGGAGTTCAGTGTTCGGTTGACAAGTAAATCCGACAGGTTCTCCTCTACATGTAGAAAATGGTGGGGTTGTACTACTACGACTGATCATCGTAAGTGGTCTTCCTGGCGCGGTAAACTCCCGTAATGAGTTCATCATCCATTTGGATAATTCTGCAACACTACCCGTAGCATTTCGATTGAAAGGCTACTAATGGGTGGTTGCCGAAGCATTGACAGGGTCAAACATTTTTACTGGTGTATCCATTGAATGAAGTATCTCGTAACTTCATCTCTTTTCAAAATATTTCAAAGATCAAATATTTTCAAGTTTTATTTGTGGTCTCATCTATGGGATGACCTCGTGAATCTTATTATACTTCGAACAGTAGTAGTTCAAGTAGATTTCTAAAAATGGTATAAGTATAGTGAAGTAATTGGTAACTTCATCTTCTTTTAAAACTTATATCCAGTAAGTAATTACCTTACTCACGATAAAGATTCTAGTAAGTATCCATTTAGATACTTGTATTATTGTTATCACTACATATTATCTTGCGAGCTGTAAGGCTCACTCTTGCTTTATTTCTTCATCACACAACAACAGTTAGGAAAGATGGCCAGACTCCAGCAGACCCAGCGCAAGCGCGTGGGAAGCATCCCGCGTCTTCCCGATGATGTTGTGGCTGCTATAGCTGCAGAGGTAGATCTATTGGTAGATCAGGAATTCTATTTTTGAGAATCAAATTATGTATAATTATAACTTGTGGCAGATAATGGCAATTAACTGTAAATTTATCAAGTAATCATTTTGGGTTGTAATAACTTTTAAATTGTGGATTCAAAGACTTGTACTTATTTAAATTTCATCTCTGAGACTATAACGGGTTGTGGTGTGTGTTAGTGTGGGGTCACAGCATAAGGTTATTATTATTAATTAAGTGAAGTGATATTGTGGAAAGAAAGACCGTGACGACCCGGATCCCCGACCCCGGATCTGGGGGTGTTACATCAATGGCCTAGTTACTTGCTAATCAAGAAACTCAGACTGCTCTGCTCCAATAATTGGTGGCTGCTCAACTCCCTTTCACTCTCCAACTTGATGCTAACAAAAAGGTGGAGAAAGGCTCATCAAGTGAGGAGGAGAAACAACTCAACATTCAAGTCAGCAAAGTAATTGTGCCAACAATTGCTTTCACTAAGCCACAAGCCTTGGACAACATTGACATCATCAATGTGGCAGTTACAAAACTGAAATCAAATGATAAACTGCTAAAGATTGATGTAGCGGCAGCTAAGAAGGAATTAAAAGAAAAATAGAGGAAAACAGATGCAGAAATTCAACAGAAATTTAGACTAATTCAGAAACCAAACAAATTCTTTAATCATCACTCTCAAGTCAAGCAGATTTCTATGAATAAAATGAGTTTGAGTTATCTGGAAAAGGGTCAAACATCCTGTATAAAGTCTCCACAGGCAAATCTGGTCCTGAAGCCTAAAAGAAACTACTCAAGATTTTCAGAAAAAAATCCTATGGATATTGTGTATGAGACACCTAGGGCAGATAAGAAGAAGTTGTTGGCTAGGTCAATTGCATTTTTCAAAGATCCTACTGATTCAGCACTTAAAAGAAGAATTGCCAAAATCTACAGAAATGGTATGGAAATTTGTGTGGTGGCTGGACACCCTCTGTTTGTACAAGCTAAGAAGGAAGAGAAGGAAAGAATCAGGCAAGAAAAGAAGCAGGCTGCCTTAGATGCTAAGAAGCTCAAACAAAAGAAGGAGCAAGCTGATATCTTGGCCAAACTTCAAGATGTGAAGACTACAACAGAGATTTCTGCACAACCATCTGTGATTGCTGAACCTCAAGATCAGAAAATGCAAATGAACCCCACTAGATAAAGAAACCAAGGTACAAGTAAAGAATAAAGAGAAAATTGGACTTCAGTGATGAGGAAATGGAAGATTACATTCCCAAAAAGTCTACAACTTCAACTCAGAGATCAAAACCCTCAGTGGTATTTGAAGAATTCAAAGTGGTGGATCCAACTAGGAATATTCATGGTGAGCCCATAATTCCAAAGGATGAGTCAGTAGACTGGGATAGCTTGCCAATTCATGAACTAAACTTTCCTATCTTCAACAAGACAAAGAGAACAAAGACTAGATCAATCAAGAAAGTGAAGCCTGTGACTCTCAGATCCAAGACCCTAACCAAATCTCAACTTACAGTCAACAAGGAAGATCTCTTATACATTTGTGAAATCAAGGAGTTCTCTGAAATAAACCTCTACTTGGAAGAATTGGAAGAAGTAAGAGGGATTGATGCTTATAGACATCTTCCTGGAAGGCTAGTGTTCAAGTACAAGGGAGGGAAAAAGATCACATGGCCACTTCACAGGATTCTTCAAGAAAGCCAATTTGTACAGATAAAGGTCTATTCATCCTTCCAAAAGAACTTTGGATTTAATGTGACTGCAAGGAGAATAGTCCTAAAGAAAATAGAGGAGCTAATGAGCAATAGAGCCAAAGATGCACTTCCAAAAACTCTGTCTATTCCCTTCATATGAAAGAGAGTGCATTTGAGGCCTTATTGGCTGATGGAATTCATGGATGATAAGGGAGATAGAAGATTCTTCAGACTGGATGACCAAATGAGTATCTCTAGCAATGAGACTCTTTTGGAAATGCAAGAAATGTTGGATTTATCTGAAGCTGATGAACTTGAATTCTACACAAAACTCCAAAATCAGATAGAAGAAAACAACAGGAGGCTTGGGAAGAAATCCAGACAATCAAGGAAATAGATTTATCTGCTCAGACTAGAGGAACACCTTGAAAATTGATTGTGAGAATTCTTTGTATACTTTGCTTTGTTCAATTTTCAGTAAATATTGCTGCACTTGTCAGTTTTATATACTACTTTTCAATCTGTATCATTAGGGTGTTTTGTTATCATCAAGTTTCTCTTAATTTATGGCTACAATTCCAGACTTCCAGTATACATAAATTGGGGGAGATTGTTAGGAATATGTTGTGAACTTGATGATAAATTAAACAAAACACCTTAGTAGATTTAAATTAGTGAATTTTGTAGCACTCGATGGATGATCAAATATAGTCCCGACGGATGATTTATTCTAGTCCCGACGGATGACAATTTGACATCCACCGGGTGAATAGCTTATGTAACAAATAAGTATTGTAGCACATTTCTGCAAACAACTTTGTGTAGATTCTGTAGGAGTATATGAGTCATGTTGACTACTAGTGGATATGCAAAATAGGTTGATTAATTGTAAATATGAGATGTCTTGTAATTCTGTAAAAGTGAAGTGGATTCAAATGACAAACAGCTACCCGACGGATGATCAACAAAGCCTCCCGATAGATGACAAACATATACTCGACGGATGATCAAATTCAAATATCTGTTGACAGTGACAACACAGTCACATGCGTTGGGTGTTTACAAAAGGAATGTGGTAGCCTGTTAAGCAGGAATTTGAGAACAAAGAAGCATCACCATTTCCATACAATTATGAAGATATTTAAAGATGCTGGAATAAAGTAGTGAAGTAGCATGAAGTTAGACTAGATATGTTTTGTTTTATTATCTTCTCATTGTCATGTAAACTTGGTGATATATCAACCAAGTGTAGCTAGTAGAACATTCAACTAAGCAAACACATTTTAAAGAGGGATAGAAAAAGCTGTACTTGTCAAGAATTTCTCTGTAGTTTGTTTGTTCTACTTGTAAATCAGCTGTGAGCCATTTTAAGCTACACAGAGTTCTCAAACTGATATATATATATATGGTGGATACATTCAAATCCACCAGAAAGTTTTAAAAGCTTGTCTTTTTATTACTTTGTGTTTTAATTTATATAATTCTTTCATTCCGCACTCTACAAATCAAACACTTATATATATTCAGTTAGAACAATTTTTATAATCTGAAAAAGTAGCCAGAATTACATTTAACCCCCCTTCTGTAATTCTTGTTGTATTGTTAGGGAATAACACCAGTAATTTTTATCTTTGCTACTTGCTCCAATCAAGGATCCTAGATATTGAAATGGCAATTTTTCTTGATTACATTGAAGAATGCCAAGACCACGAGAAAGTTTATGCATCATGTTACCTGCATGATAGATGTTGCTTTTGCTAAAGTTTCTTGAAAGATAATGGTTGAACAAAGTAAATTAAATCTTGTATAGAAAAGTGTTCATCCAGAAATTAAACTTGCACAAAATAAAGATCACAGATCTTCAAAACTCACTTAATTTTTGTACAAAATTTCTAAGCTCTTCGAAGTTAAAGAGCTCAGCTTCTTCTCAAGAGTGTTACAATAATTGTGATCTAAATTGCTACTTCTAACTAGAGGACCAGTATTAACTTTATAGCTAAGTTAACTGCTGATTTACACAGTGGATAATAAACATGCTATTAGCTTTTCTAAACTGTCACTTGTCATTTCTATTTATAGAAAAGTAAATCTTCCATTTCTGGCTTAGCATATCTTTAGTATCCCGTGTTTACTTTAATCTTCCTCTGTCAGTTAATCTTTGCCATTGATCTTGTACACACTTCAAGCTGCTTTTTATAGACTTGTCAATCCAGCTGTTGGATTGTTTGTTGATTGTTTATTTTGGATATTAAACTGATCTGCAATTCTGTACTTTGAGACTGTACTTTGAGATCTCTAGTTTGATTCGTTTGAACACTTGATATCTCGATAAGTATAAAGGCTTATCGAGATCTCTAGTACTCCATAATGAGTTTGGCTTGTAGAGGTCTTCAGCTCATCGAGATCTCTAGTCTTCATAACTTCACTTGACTTGTAGATATCTCTGAGTTCTCGAATGGATATAGACTTGTCGATAACTCTGAGTTCTCTAGTGAAAGAATGACTTGTCGATATCTTTTTGAGTTCTCGAGTAGCTTTCCTGACTTCTCTACTCCCGATGGATATTGCTTTTCCGTTGAGTAGATATTGCTCATCCGTCGAGTAGATGTATAGCTTATTCGTCGATTAGATATTACTCTTCCGTCAAATAGATGTTATTCATTCATCGAGTGGATATATAGCTCATCCGTCGAGTAGATATTGCTTATCCGTCGGTACTCTCTGGAGTTTGAATGACTTCTCGATAAGTCATTCTGGAGTTCTCGAATGACTTCTCTATAACAATAAATCTGTGACTTGTAGAGATCTTGACTTAAAACATTTTTCTCCAAACAGATTTATTCAACTCCAAGCTTCTTCAAAATTCTTCCGAGGCATAATCTTCTTGATCTTCTTCTAGATAGAATCCTTAGGTTTGATACTATTTTAGGGAAAAGACTCCAATGTACTTCTTTGTATTTTTATAGACTTTAAGTATTACAAGTACAAAATACAAATTAGATAACAATACAACTTACTTAGGGTTGACAAGTTATCTTAGTCTTGTTAAAGTACATGCATGTATTTTACAACAATCTCCCCCAATTTGTGAGAAGATTGTTTCACACAAATTCATGCCTGTTAACTAACCCCAAGTTTAAAGCTGATGGAAAATAAGATTAAAACATAAAGCTTGATAAAATTACAACTTGTACAACATAAGATTCACCAAGTTCCAAGATTACAGGAATCAGGTAAAGACAGTTTTTACAACTGCTTCTTCTCTAAGTTTATCCTTCAAGTGATCAAGAATTTCAAGTTCTTCTATGATGAGTGTTCCACTTAGAGCTTCCATAAGTTTTTGCCTTGCTGCCTTAGGGCACCCTTGGTCCAGATACTCTAACCTGAATCTTAAGAATTCACCAACTTCAATGTTTAGAAATCTACCATCTTTAGAGATTCTACTAATTCCTTTTGCTTTCAACTCTTCTGATCTTTTTATAAACATATCTATTTCTTCATCATATTTCCTTCTTCTTTCTTCAGCTTCAGCCTTATCTCTTTTATTTGTTTCCTCCCTTTCAATCAACCATTCAGCCAAAGAAGATCTCCAAGTTCTTGTAACAGTGTCCTTCCCTTTTAACAAACTTAGCACTCTCTTAATTTCTGAAGGAGTCAAAGAATCCATTAAGTCTTTGTTTAGAAGAGTGAATGTACCATCATTAAAATAGACTCTAACTTCTCTCAGTGATACAACCCAGACTTTGACAATTTCCTCAGCTGAATTTTGGAAATGATCTTCATCTGTGATGCACCAATTTAGAGGTAGAAAGTTAGATTCCTTGAAGCAATTACAGATGGCCCTTTCAGTGACTTCTACTTCCTTTACAGGCTTGACTTTCTTAGGCTTTCTTCCCACATATTTGAGATTGAATTTTAGTGAAGGTTTGGCTAAAGGTAGGGTTGTTAATTTCTTGAAGTTTGTGAGGCTTAAAGTGATTGAAATTTTTAGGAAGGAGTTGATAGTTTATCTATAAAGAAATTTTGGCTTAGGTGTTTGGGAAGATTTGATGTTAGAGATAGTTGATGTTATGAGTTGAGCTGAGGTTTGAGGTGGTTGAGTTTGGATATTTAGGGTTGTTTGAGTTTTTGAATTATCATGAGATTTTCTGCTTTTCCTTTCCCCTTTTCTCCTTGTGTCTTCATCTTTCTTGTCATCCTCCTTCTTCTCTCCACCCCTGCTTCCAGATGGCTCAGTAGACTGACTTGAATTTAAGCCAGAAGGATTTTGATCATCTTTCTTCTGCTCATCATCATCCAAATCATCTTTGTTGATTTTTGTTTTGGGCAAGTTTGCTTCTACATTATCCAGATATCTTCTCAACATTTTTATCATCTCCTCATCTTCAACAGTCTTGTTCCTTTTTACTTTCAGCTCAGTTTCCAGAGTCATGATGAGCCTTTTGTTTGCCATGCCACACTGTTTAGGAACTTGAAAATGTTTGAAATGTTTGGTAGTAGAACAAATATATGCCATTCCCTTGCTAGGCTGTAGATAAGCTTCTGGGAAATCAACTACTTGTGCATTCTTCAATTCTGTTAGCAAGAGAGTATCTTCATGAATCACAATTTTGACTTTACTTATCAAAACATCTAATTCGGATGCCCTCCTAGAGATAAGATAGTTACGGGACACCTGCATACATCTGTCTACCCCTGAGTCATTGATGTTGACCACTATCCTTCTTTCCTTGAAATTGTCTTTAACTACCAAGATCACTCTTATTGAGTTTATTGTCCTGTCCAATGCTTTCTTGTAGGTGAAGAAATTGTTATTGAGAGAAACTCTGAGTGCTTTAAGCAGTTCATCAAACTCTCTGCTTTGACTGGGACCCTCAGCTGCTTTAAAAAGATTGTGAAAGAATGGTTGCAGCTTGGGAAGATCCCTATTGGTGATCCTGTGTTTGTACTTTCATAGGTTCAGGAATCATAGTTGTACTAGATTGCGCATTTGATCTCATGTCAGGCATAGGATAAGGACAGGTCTTAAATCTTTCCAACATAAATGGAGTGATTTTCAGACTTACATTGACCTTATTCTTTGTAGTAAGTGAGCCAAATATTATCTTGGACACTTGCTTACAATTGCCTATTTTAGTACTATCTATAGCATTCAACAGATGTATGTCAGCTACTTTATTATTTAAAGTGGACATAATAAATCTAGGAAATAACATTTCCTTACCTCTAGCTGTTAGGGGCATAATAAGCCTGCTTGCAAGTTCTTCCAGGATCAGTAGACTTATATTCAGGTGTCTATTGTGGGCAATTGAATACACCAGCTTTTGCACAACACTTGGGATTTTGTCATATCCAGTTTTTCTGTAAGTAAAGGCCCTTACTACAGAGTCAAAGATGAATGACCACTCCTTTCTTAGATTGGTTTTGTTTAAGCTTGACAGGTTGATTCTCCCACCATAATTAATAAAGTCCGTAAACTCAGTCAGCTCATTAGGAGTTGGTACCTCCACCAGATTCTCAGTTGGCAGCCCCAAAGCTCTATTCACATCTTGATCAATGAATTCTATTTGTTGGCCTCTAATTGTGCATGTCACCACCAGAGAGAGAGTTGTTGTTAACATCAGCCCTCACTACAGCTGTAGTCCAGAAATCATGCAGCACATCTAGATACAGTACTGGATTTGCAGTCAAGGCACCTGCAAGATAGGATTCAGACAGCAGTTTTACAAACCCCTTAAAACTATCAGGAGCTTGGTTTGCATCAGTGAAAGCAAGATAATTAGTTCCTTTCTCCGGGATAGATGCCCTAGCAACATTTTGAGCCATGGTTGATTGATGAGAATGAATGGGTAGGAAAGATCTCTGAGAAAGAATGAAAAACGAGAGAGAAAACGGTTGTGAATTGAAATCTAGGCACTTTAGATCTCGAAGGCTGTAAATAAGTATGTATCGAGAAGTCTGGGTATTTATAGTAAAAGAAGATGACTTGTCGAGAACTCAAAAATAGACATTTGGAGTTTGACTATCGAGAAGTCATTTAGAGAAGTGAAGTACATATGGAGAAGTCATTTTAAATCACTCTTATAGAGAACTCAAACTTGACTTATCGAAATGTCGAATAAATACCCAGTTTATCCCCAAGAGTGGACTGAATTAATTCTTACTTTTACTTGAATAAATTCAAAATAAAATTAGAATGCATTTTCCAAAAGTATTTTACTAAAATAATTTATTGATTTAAATTATTTCAGTTCTGAATTATTGATGAGTTAAAGTTTGTACTTATAGAGAACTCTGTGAATGAATACTACTAGAGAACTCTATAAGGACTTATCGATAAGTCATTTTGAACCTATCGAGAAGTCACTCGAGAAGTCAGTAAGTTGACTAATCGAAGACTCACTCGAGAAGTCCTAAAATGACTTGTCGAGAAGTCACTTTATACTTATCGAGAACTCAGTTCTCTAGATACTTTTGGTTATTGTAATTCTACCTTGAGTTAATTTTACATATTAAGGATGTAAATTAACAACTAAGCAGTTTACTCAGAATTTGAAAAATTCCCAGTTAATTAAATTTGAAAGACAAATATACAGAGATTTCTGAAATATTTATAATTCATATTTCAGTTAATTTCTAATTTAATCAAATTAATTTTGATTTACTGGAGATTAATCTGCTGCACAACATTTGCTGAGTTCTTGACTTAGGATGAAGAATTGAGCAATCCAATTTCACTTACAAGTCTAGTGAAAGTTTCTTCATCCAAAGGTTTAGTAAAAATGCCAGCTAGCTATTTTTCTGTTGGTGCAAGAAGTTTTAATGCTAAATCAGGATACAGGACTTAGAAAGACATAATTTGCATCTATGAAACCAACAGCTCCAAACCTGATTCCCTTGGAATGTCATAATCCCAAGTTGAGATTCCTTCCATTATTTGAAGATCCTCTTTCTCCCCCTGAGGCTGTGCAATCAAACTCAGGTGTATGAGATGAGCTTCCATTTTCATGATTCTCTTATTAGGAGTTTCTTCATTTCCTTAATTTGACAAACTTTACAATCTTCAACTTGAGTAAGCTTGTTTCTTTCTCCTGATACCTTGGTGTAGAAGTAGCAAATACCATTTGTTATTTGTTGAGTCAAAATCTTCAACAAACAAGCTTCCCTTACTTGCTCACTTAGGAACAACTTCACCATCTTTCTTGCTAATAACATTGCATTCTCCTTGTAGAATAAGACTTGAGACCATTGTCTACAATATACTAATTCTGAAAAGACTCACTTCAAGATCAGCTGTCAGTGCTACATTAATCAAAGACAATATTTTCAATACATTCTTGCCATATCCCATTTTGAGTCCTTTGTTGTTGTCTCCAAAGGTCACAAATGGGCCAACTTTCTCCTCAAATTGTGATAGCAGGGCTTTACCACCAGTCATATGCTCGGAACATCCACTATCTATGATCCATATGACTTTCTTCACTTGCCATGTACACAATGAGTCTTAAGTGTGTTTGGAAACCCAAGCAGTGTTGGGCAATTTCTTCTTGGTAACTTTTTCAGGAGAAGTAGAATGAGTAATTTTGGAAGAAACAGAATTTAGTGATTGTTGTCCATGTTTTCCTTCTGATGTAGATTAATTCCTTGATTCTTTAAGGTCTACTCTCAGTTTATGGCAACTCTTCATTATCTTCATGTTGCAAGGAATGCAGTCAAACTTGTCACAAACTGAATAGGGATCATTAGAATTAGCTTCATTGTATTTGCAAGCTCCTTCATCTGGCTTGCTAACAACCTTTTTACAAAGGTGAGTTAGATGATTTGAAGAGCCACATTTTTCACACTTCTTTCTAGGAGCATTTACAACATAAGCAAAATTATTGCTTTTATTTATTCCTATTTTTCCATTTCTATTTCTCTTTTTCTTTCTTGCATCTACAGCTTTGGTTTCTTGAACATGAGTCTTGGGACTGTGTTTGTTCATGAGCTTCTCTTCATTTTTTGAAGTCTGAACTGATTGTTCAGTTTTCATTTCTTTATCTACATTAACAATTTCTTGCTTGATTATCAATTCTTCTTTACTGAAGTTGACTACACATGCTTTGAATGTAGGTGCATTAACCTCTTTCAAAAAGGTTGGAGCATTCTCAGTCTTCTTGGCTTTCCCTTTATCACCAACAGTCATCTTTTTATCACTCATGTCTTCATAGTCGAGGCCAATAGCAATGTTTGCACATGGCTTATTCTTCTCATGATACTGTTCAACCAGTTCAGATGCATTTCTGAAAGATTTCATCTTTACTTCATTCTTTTCTAATTTCTCCCTTAACACTGCTTCAATTTCATTTGCACACTTGAGCTTGTTCTTAAGATAGGCATTTTCTTGTCTTAAGGCTTCAAGCTCAAGCATCAACAATTCAGTTTCCTGCTTCTCACTCTCAAGCTTCTTATTTATCTTTGTTAATCTGCTAACTTCTTCATTAGCAGCAACTATGCTCGTGTGAATGTGAAACATTTCTGTGCTCATCTTTTCAACAGTTTCCTTGTATTGATTTACATTTAAATCAATAGTGGTAAGAATTAATGTTTGTCCTTTTGATGAGGATGATTCACCTTGCTCCAAGGACATTAGAGCATAGTTTCCAACTTCCTCATCTTCATTATTATCTGAATCATCCCAACTCTTTCCCTCTGCAATGTAAGCTTTGCTCTGTTGCTTTTTCAGAAGAGCTTCATACTTTGCTTCCAGTTCAAGATAAGCTTTGTCTTTCTATGCCTTTTTAGGTTTCTTGCATTCTGTAGCAAAGTGGCCTAGTTCATCACAATTGAAGCACCTTATATTAGATCTGTCAACAGATCCAGTTTTGTAACCACTGTTGCTGTCAGAATTGTACTTCTCTTTCTCTTTCCGGCTGTTGTCTTTGTTGAAGGATTATCCTTTATTCCTAAGTACCTTGGCTTCTTTACTCTAATATTAGAGAATTTTCGAGCCAGATAAGCCATTGACTGATCTAGCTCATCAAGTTCTTCAAGAGTGTAAAACTCATCATTTTCCAACTTTAAGATGACTTGCTCCTGTAAATCATTTGTTCTCTGCTCACTTGATATGGCATCTGAAGTTTGGTATCTTAGTTCATTATTGAAGGAGTGACTTTCATTAACAATTAAAACACTTGAGCGATCCACCACATGTCCTTGACCAGACTTCAGCGATTGCCTTTGAATCATCTCTAGTTCATATGTTTTAAGAATCCCATACAGAACTTCCAGAGTTATTCTGCTCAAGTCTCTTCCTTCCCTGATTGTTGAGATCTTTTGTTCCAAATGGTCAGTGAGAGTAAGCAAGAACTTTAGATTCACTTCTTCAGTTTCATAGTATTTGTCTTGAAGCTGCAAGTCATTTATCAGCTTGTTGAATCTTTCTAACACATCAGTAACGCTTTCCTTAGGCTTAGCCATGAAACCCTCATACTGAGAAATCAGTATCCTTCTTTGATTTGATCTAACCTCCTCAGTTCCTTCACACAGTATCTCAATATTTCCCATATCTGCTTGGCAGTTTCACAGCTGATAATATTGTTGTATATCACATTGTCAAGTGACTCAATCAATATCATTTGCAAGCTGCTATCCAGGGAAACTTTCTCCTTTTCAGAATCTGTCAACTCAGCAGGATCTTTTGGAGCATAATGAGCTGGTATGACAATGTCTCCATCTGTAGATTACTCAACCCTTACCATAGGAATGAAGGGTCCATTCTTGAGGATTTGAATGTAGAATGGATTTGCCATCTTGATAAACAACATCATTTTCTTTTTCCAAAGAATATAGTTAACTTTGTCAAAGGTAGGAATTTTGATGCTACTGATTTTCTGTGTATTCATTCTTCCAAGATCTTGAATCTGTTTTCTTTCAGATTTTGCTCAAATACCACTTGTTAGGTAATGAATCACACACATGGGGGGTGAATGTGTTTTTCTGATTTTAGACTTTTCTTGAAAGATAATGGTTGAACAAAGTAAATTAAATCTTGTAGAGAAAAGTGTTCATGCTGAAATTAAACTTGCATAAAATAAAGAACACAGATCTTCAAAATTCACTTAATTTTGTATTAAAAATTAAGATGCTTTGTTACAAAATTTCTAAGCTCTTCGAAGTTAAAGAGCTCAGCTTCTTCTCGAGAGTGTTACAAGAATTTTGATCTAAATTGCTACTTCTAACTAGAGGACCAGTGTTAATTTTATAGCTCAGTTAACTGCTGGTTTACATAGTGGATAATAAACAGATACCTGACGGATGATCAACAAAACTACCCGACAAATGATTGACAAAGCTACCCGATGAATGATCAATAAAGCCTCCCGACGGATGACAAACATGTACCCGAGGGATGATCAAATTCAAATATTTGTTGACAGTGACAACACAGTCACATGCGTTGGGTGTTTTCAAAAGGAATGTGGCAGCCTGTTAAGGAGGAATTTGAGACAAAGAAGCATTACCATTTCCATGCAATTGTGAAGATATTCAAAGATGCTGGAATAGAGTAGTGAAGTAGCATGGAGTTAGACTAGATATGTTTTGTTTTATTATCTTGTCTCATTGTCATGTAAACTTGGTGATATATCAACCAAGTGTAGCTAGTAGAACATTCAACTAAGCAAACACATTTTAAAAAGAGATAGAAAAAGCTGTACTTGTCAAGAATTTCTCTGTAGTTTGTTTATTCTACTTGTAAAGCAGATGTGAGCCATTTTAAGCTACACAGAGTTCTCAAACTGATATATAAATATAAGTATATATATATATATTTGGTGGATACATTCAAATCCACCAGAAAGTTTTAAAAGCTTGTCTTTTTATTACTTTGTGTTTTGATTTATATAATTCTTTTATTCCGCACTCTGTAAATCAAACACTTATATATATTCAGTTAGAACCGTTTTTATAATCTGAAAAAGTAGCCAGAATTACATTCAACCCCCCTTCTGTAATTCTTGTTGTATTGTTAGGGAATAATACCAGTAATTTTTATCTTTGCTACTTGCTCCAATCCAGGATCCTAGATATTGAAATGGCAATTTTTCTTGCTTACATTGAAAAATGCCAAGACCATGAGAAAGTTTATGCATCATGTTACCTGCATGATAGATGTTGCTTTTGCTAAAGTTTACATGAAGCCCTGTAACTACCTGGAAGAGAAGCAAAATATTCTTCAAGCCCCACAAATATTTCTCAGGTCGTGAGAAAAGAAAAAAACATCATCTACATATTGAACAATATTCACAGGCCTATTTAGCTCATCAGAGCTAAAACCCTGAATAATGTCTAGTTGCTGAGCTTTTTTATAAATCTATTTAGCACTTCTCCAATAATCAGAAACAAGTATGGAGCTAAAGGATCGCCTTGACATACACCTTTCTGTGGAGAAAACTCTTCTTTGGTATTACCATTGATAAGAATAAAAATTCTCACAAATGAGAGAATTTGTTCAATCCATGTGCACCATCTATCTCCCATATTAAGCCATCTCATCACATGAAGAAGACAACTCCAGTTTATAGAATCAAAAGCTTTAGAAAAATCAATCTTAACTATGACCATATCCTTTTCCTGTAGTTTGATACTATGGATTACCTCATTGAAAAACAGAATGCATTTTGCAATATTCCTTCCTTGAATGAAGACAAACTGATCTTTTGCAATGATCTTAGTGAAAAGGGGTTTGAGACAATTTGCAAGGACCTTAAGGAGTAACTTAAATTGGCAGTTAATAAGGCTAATTGGGCAGTAATCATTGACAGAGGAGGGGTCTGGGACCTTGGTGATTGTTAGGTAATGAATCACACATAGAGGGGGGGGGGGGTGAATGTGTTTTTCTGATTTTAGACTTTTCTTGAAAGATAATGGTTGAACAAAGTAAATTAAATCTTATATAGAAAAGTGTTCATGCAGAAATTAAACTTGCACAAAATAAAGAACATAGATCTTCAAAACTCACTTAATTTTTGTATTAAAAATTAAGATGCTTTCCTACAAAATTTTTAAGCTCTTCGAAGTTCAAGAGCTCAGCTTCTTCTCGAGAGTGTTACAAGAATTTTGATCTAAATTGTTACTTCTAACTAGAGGACCAGTGTTAACTTTATAGCTCAATTAACTGCTGGTTTACACAGTGGATAATAAACATGCTATTAGCTTTTCTAAACTGTCACTTATCATTTCTATTTATACAAAAGCAAATCTTCCATTTCTGGCTTAGCATATCTTTAGTATCCCATGTTTACTTTAATCTTCCTCTGTCAGTTAATCTTTGCCATTGATCTTGCACACACTTCAAGCTGCTTTTTGTAGACTTGTCAATCCAACTGTTGGATTGTTTGTTGATTGTTTATCTTGGATATTAAACTGATCCGCAATTTTGTAGTTTGAGACAGTACTTTGAGATCTCCAGTTTGATTCATTTGAACACTTGATATCTCAATAAGTACAAAGGCTTATCGAGATCTCTAGTACTCCATAATGAGTTTGGCTTGTAGAGGTCTTCAGCTCATCGAGATCTCTAGTCTTCATAACTTCACTTGACTTGTAGATATCTCTGAGTTCTCGAATGGATATAGACTTGTCGATAACTCTGAGTTCTCTCATGAAAGAATGACTTGTCGATATATTTTTGAGTTCTCGAGTAGCTTTCCTGACTTCTCTACTCCCGGTGAATATTGCTTATTCGTTGAGTAGATATTGCTCATCCGTCGAGTAGATGTATAGCTTATCCGTCGAGTAGATATTGCTCATCCGTCGGGTAGATGTTATTCATCCATCGAGTGGATATATAGCTCATCCGTCGAGTAGATATTTCTTATCCGTCGGTACTCTTTAGAGTTTGAATGACTTCTCGATAAGTCATTCTAGAGTTCTCGAATGACTTCTCTATAACATTAAATCTGTGACTTGTAGAGATCTTGACTTAAAACATTTTTCTCCAAACAGATTTATTCAACTCCAAACTTCTTCAAAATTCTTCTGAGGCATAATCTTCTTGATCTTCTTCCAGATAGAATCCTTAGGCTTGATACTGTTTTAGGAAAAAGACTCCAGTCTGCTCCTTTGCATTTTTACAGACTTTAAGTGTTACAAGTACATAATATAAATTTAGATAACAATACAACTTACTTAGGGTTGATAAGTTGTCTTAGTCTTGTTAAAGTACATGCATGTCTTTTACAACAGGGATCAAGGTGATAAATGAGGAATTTTCTCCTATCGGGATAAAAGCAGTGGAATGGAAATTTAAGAAGAATCTAAATTATTTTTTTTGAACCATGGCCACAAGACTTTTATCCAACCAACATTAAAACCATCAGGTCCTGGAGCTTTTGAAGAATCCATGTCATCCAGGGTTGAACTAATTTCTTCTATAAAAAATGGTTTTTCTAAACACTCCACATCATCTTTAAGACCTTCATCCAATAAATAACCCTTTAGCGAGCAAAGAAGGGCATTATCATGCTCCTTAAAAAACTCATGAAATGACTATAGAAAGGTTGTTTAATGCTATCTGCATCAATAAGAATGATGTTATTTACCTTGATACTTTGAATTATGTTGCAGTATCTTTTTCTTTATACCAGTTTATGAAAAAACTTAGAGTTAAAGTTACCCTCAATTTTCCATTTAAGACACGCTCTTTGCTTTATTTGTAAGGATCTTTGTCTATAAAGATCCTATAACCCCATATTAACCTCTCAATTATTACTTCCAACCATATTTATATCTCTTTCCAGATTTGTAATCTCCTTATCCGGATTAATATCCTCCCTGGCCTTCCATTCCTTAATAGCTATCTTCACCTTTTTTTATAG